>NC_133296.1:14338786-14520385 GCF_005239225.2 Populus alba | reverse complement strand
TATGGATGTAAAAGTTTGTTTTTAGGATGCCTATTCATACATTGAAGTGTTTTTAAGAGAGAAAATAATTAAATTATTAATAATGATTTGGGTGAGAGATGATTAAAAATATTTAGTGTGTATTTTTTGAGTGGGATGAAATGGAGAGGCCCAAAAAAAAAAAGGTAAAACTTACCCTCCAAAAAACCCACTAATTCGGGGATACTTAGTGTTCAACAACCCCCGCATAGCCCGAACCAATTAACCCCTCTTTCAAAAAAATAAAGTATCCCATTTACCATTGAACAAAAACCTAACCTAAGAAGAATTTCAAACCATTCAGAAGATCTAAATCCTCTTAATGAACAAAAAAAAATTGACAAACGAAGCAAAAACATGCCACTCAAGACCCTTTTTACACTTCCAAATCATCGTCAATTTATTACTCCTGAAAACCTTATTTTCCCACACACTTTAACTCAGTGGAGAGGTTTCATATAAAATTCTGCAAGTACGGAATTTTTAACAAGTAGGGTTTGGAAACAACCATGCTCCAGAAAAAACTGCATTTCCTTTTGGTTGGTTTTACACATAACCCATCCACAACTTTTTCCGCCACAGCTGCATTTACTTGAACCAGCCTGCAAATCACTCATAGGTGCAACCACCCATGCAATGCTAAGTTTTAACTCATGATCATTACAGATAAAAGAATGGGTACAAAATGGCATTTTATAACAATAAAGCAATTAAACATGGTAACTGTCATGTCTCAAAGATATAATTTTAAACATGTATTTGCAATTTAGAAGCACAGGTAATCAACCGATCACAATATAAACAGCAATTGTTAGTTTTCACAGTATAAACAGCAGTGCCTGTTAGGATGATATAGCATAAAGTTAACTGTGAATACAGTAGTATATCTTGACAAGTTCTTCAATTGCCAGGCCACCTAATGCGGTCTAAACCACAATGGATGCACATGGAATGGTCCAAAAAAATCTCAATATTTTTAGCGTTTATTCTGGATAGAGAGATTGAGACACTCCCAAGTATACTATGTTTGCTCACAAGCATCCTAGCCATAGCCCAATGAAACTGAGGCACTGCACTTTGTGCATTTCTAAAGATGATAGAATCCCAATGAGTTAAATACTACCAGGGGAGGGGGGAGTGACCAAGACCCAATGACAAACTGCAACCATCAAAGGCAACGGATGGAAAATCTTCTATTACTAAAAAGAAAAAATACCCTTGTTTATTCCACACAAACTCATTGACTCTTAGAGCAAATAAGCCATCTTACCACCAAGTTTCCCCTACTTAGATATCCCCTATCATGGAAAAACTTATCATCAAAACAAAAATCAATCAAGGGCATACCAGATCTTTGCAAAAATCATTTAAAGATATTCCTTGTATGCTACTTAAAGTACAGCTGCCAAAGGAAATCTAATAGATCATTCAAGCTCCATGTTCCTTCTATCAAATTACCTCAAAAACAGTGTTTATTGCAGTTGTTAAAAATGGGGTTAGTGTGTTATTAAACTGCATTCAATTGATCAATTCATCCCTTGCTTGCAATAATGACTAGCTTGCAAAATTAAAAAACATGTGCTAACATGCAAAGATAATAGATTGCAAGTAATACAGAGGTGGATTTGTCCATTATGATGTAACCATGTAATGCCAGAAGTTTTTAAAATTCCCATGGTCCAAAAAATATTGCCTAGGGTATCTAGGCATCTGCTGACTGCTAGGCAACCAATATATCTACAAAAGCTTTTCCTGGTTATTAAACCAAACATTCTGAAATCTAAAAGAACTTCTCTACCCTTTCTCAATTGTAAGCAAGGCCTCAAAATGATCCAAATTCACTCATTCCTAACAAAGTCTCCTCAGGGTCCGTAATTGGATGAGATGAGGGTGGCAAAAGATAAGGGATCTGAAATGAGAACAGTGTAGAAAGCTACTCAAAGGAATTCTGGATGAGGGACATAGATAAAGGGTTCTGGATGAAAATCATGGAGAAAGCTACTGACAGGATGAGAGGGGTTTGCACCCCTAAAAAATTGCATGCTAAAATACATTGAAAGAAGACATGATATAATCATACAATCAAAAGATTGCCTAGTGACACAACTTTGTTTGCTAATTTAGATCCTTAAGAACCAAACAGATTGAATGGAATCTATCCTTGACATTAGCAGGCTTCTTCATATGCCCCATATACAATAAGTTTCATTTTTTTAAACCGAAACAGGAGTACCATAAATCTGAGATGATAAAATGAAAATAAACATCAACTTAACAGTATTACCATGGTAAAAAAATAGTTTCTCCCCCCCTCAACATTGTCACTTAAGGTACATCAGCATTGTTGCTACTCGCTGACCACCACGCTTCAAGTTAAACTATCAACCAATGTTGAGAGAGAGTGATTTTTCAACTATGAGACAACTTAATTAAGGAATAACTGAAACAGTAACAGTACATGTAACGAAAGATATATTGACACTATAAAAGATAAGATTAAACGGCTTACTGTATTCAGAAAAACTCATTGATGGGCTGTATAATACTGATTCTTTTTCATACCTGTGCTGCAAGCAGATGTTAGCCTTGATACTAAGAAACCTTAGTCTAACAATTTTGTAACCAAGTCTTGCTAGTTAAATAAGTTAGATCTGCACCTTAAAAACTTGGATGAGCTCCCCATTTCAATGGGCACTTGAGAATAGACTGAAATCCTTTTTTCAATTGCCTGGTGCTCGAGACAAAATAAAAGTTGGATTATGCATGCCAAGTTAACAAGCATTGTAAGTATTCCAGCTATATAACTAGCAATATGGGCTCGTTTTCATTTTTTGTTATTGAATAAGAAATCAATCCAATGTTATTAAAAATAAAGTTATGCAAAAAAAACATTCAAGTGGCTTCTTATGTTCAGACAACGGTACAAGCTGATCCATGCACAAGCAGCCACAAAAATGACAAGATATGGCATGCAAGCAATGGTGAAGGAATTAGAAAGTATGTTGAAGCTTCTAGAGCATCTCAGAGAAGAATGAAGAAGATGAGAAGCAAGTTCGACAAAAAACTAACCTGTACCACTTGATACGTTTTCTCTTCAGAGCTCAGAAACATTCCAGAACTTGTCCTTACCTTGCCTTTCTATTCCCTGAAAATAGAGAGGCAACATGTTGAAATTGTCATTTTGAAGCTAAATCAGTTGAAATAAACAAGTCAAACAAATTTGTAAGAAAAAGGGTGGTTCAATGGGATACTGAATTTATAATTAAAGCCTCACATTAATATCAAAATTTAGAAAATTGGGTAAACCTCAATAAGTCTACATAGGGTTTCTCAATTGAGTTCCCAAACAACAGATTGGTCCCAAAGATAGAAAATCTCAATTGAGTTTCCCATCCATATCCATTTATAAATTGAAGTCCATCCAAATTGTACAATTTTTTCATCATAGGCGACCCAGTTTTGTAAAGAAACCTTACTTTTTTCTGTAAACCTCATGAAGAGTTTAAATGGAAAACTCATTTTCTGCAGGCTTAAATCAGTGCGTTAAAACAACAAAGTTGAAGAGCTTGCAACCGAAGAAAGCAGAAATTCATGCAGCAACTCAAAAAAAAAAAAAAAACATGCGGTGGATAAGTTGCAAAGAAAAATATTGCTTCAATAGATACTAAAAGAGAGCTTTTCTATAACTTCATATGAAATGAATTGATAACATCAAAACTGGCAAAAAGAATACGCCTTTATTTTAGGTGAAGAAATCTGACATTCAAAGTTTATAGAAAATATAAGCAATGAGAAGAAATGATAAACCATTACATGGTCAGTTAAAAAAAGAGAGTATACCTTCCCTGTCTTTACATCCACCACAGTAGAAATTTGAAGCCGAGTTTAGCTAGGGCTCTAAGATAGTCACATTCCTGCAATGGCAGTACTATTATCAAGAGCAAATGCATTGTGCAATTTTTAGACTATTTAAACCCCTTGCCACCCCTTTTTACATAAAGAACAAAAAAAAGAGCAATTTGTAGCTGTAAATAATAGACAGTTGTGGGAACAGATAAAAATGTTGTGATGCACACAATTATATAGCTCTACTAGTTTTCTCATGGAAAAACAAAGGTTATTTTCAGAAAGCAAAGAAGACAATAGTGACAATTACAACACAAATTGCTGAGGACTCTTATTCAAAAATGGTAAAAAAAAAAAAAAAAAAAGTTTGGCCCATTGATAGCTGGGAAAAAGAACTGCCAGTATATGGTAAAAAATAACAAAGAAAAAACAGCTGCCAAATTACCTGAATGGAAAGTTTTATTGAGTATCTATTGCCATAACAATTAACAACTACGCAAAAAAAATTACTCTGCCTCCTCATACTTAATATAAACTACAAGGTTATACTCCCCTTTCATATCATAATTATGTTCCTGAACCCACTATGCAAAGCATTCCGTATCCTCCTCAAGGTTATTATTGTTATAATAAACAAGAATCCTACTTGAAGGCAATCACTTGAAAATCCCCTACAAACAAGCCACCCCCATCACCAAAAGAAAGGCTAGCATGTTCTTTCATGCAATCACAAAAATGCAACTATATGACACTAATTGAGAAAAATCAAATAAAAATAGTTTATAATAGGAGAAAATACATGGAAAGTCAATGGCCAACAGCCAGTTGCACACTTTAGGCCCACTGCCTGAACATTTATTGGTAACCCTATCTTTTCATGTCTCCTTTTAAAAAAAATATTAAGCCTTATGCTACTAACATAAACAGATAATTCATGATCTATTATCTCTAATATTTGATAATGTCATATCCAGTATACACATTAGTGAGGACTAATAGTAACCTTCAATTTTTTGGAACTTAACCCCATAAAACTCAACTCCTTGTTGAATGAATTCAATTCAGAATATCAAACAGCATCATAATAATCAAGAAAAGTTCAATACAAACATGAGTTAGGATATAGGTGTACCTCCGAGCTCAAAAAATCATGGAGTACAATAATTCGTGGTGACCAGCTGATAATTTCAGGTTTGACCTACATCAATAGAAACAGAGAAAAATTAAACTTGCCCACTCGTCATGTAAATTTCAAAAGAAAAAACAACCTAAAACAAAAAATAAGTTTCATATTCATAGGAAAAAAAAATCAATCATTATGTTACTTATCAAAAGAAAAACTGTCATTATATGCTGACAGTAGACGCATTTCAAACAGAAAAGCACTGACAAGTTAAACTGATATGAGAATAGAAATAAAACACAATTATAGTAGCTTTCCTTAATTGGAATAGAAAGTGCTTGTGGCATGTCAGACAGCGAAAGAGAGTAATAGACCATTAAAATAGCAGTTTGTCACAATAAGCAATCCAATTCAATTTGAAAGCAAATGAAAAAAAGATTTTGTTTAAAGAAAAGGAAAATAAACAAAAAAAAATATAGCCTGTCTCTCTCCAACCTTTTGTAGCACATCAGCAAAAATGATGTCCCAAGCAATCTCATGAAAGTTGAAACAGTACAAAGCACAATCCAATATATGTCAGCCATCCTTACGAGTATTGAAGTGCACCATGCAATGTTATATGACACTCAATGGTGAAGCTTAAGATTTGACCCTATGGTAATCTGTTAATAAAAACCTCTTTATTGCTAAATATAGCAATATAAATTGTATCAAAAGTGAATGCATGAAAATTTTCCATGTAAAAATATTAAGTGGAGCCATCTAAGAGGTCATCATCATGATTTTGCCATGCTTACCAAGTGCATTCAATTTTTTTGGATGCCACCCTACACGATGCTAGCTACCATGTTTCCAATTCATTACAACTATACTTAGTAGTTTTTTTTTTTCTTTTAGTTTTTCATGTTTATATTTTCTTTCTTTTTCTCCATCTCACTGAGAGATGTAAAAAAGTTTAAGGCAATCATGGAGACCAGATAGCAAACATACATATCCAATTCGTAAAACTGCCGCTTCTGTGTCATTATCCCAATTAGAAATCCCTGAAAATAAAAATAAAAGCACATGATTTAGATGTTTATCAAACAAAATTGGATTAAGAACAAGAGGTTTATAATCATGAAGACCTATACAGCCTGTACATATTGAAATAAAGCAGGACCTAGTAATGCAAACTACCAGTGTGGAGTAACTATCTTATATTCTAGATGATAGTGAACATGTATATAGGAACCATTACCAAGCCTCTCGGCAACTGAAGATAGGCATCACTTTTGAAGTTTTCGCACTCTTTCAAATGATGGAAACTTTGGTGCCTATATACAGTGGTTCAAAAAGAAAATACACCACAAATATTAGACTAGTTCTTAAACAATAGTCATGTATAAAGGGAACAAGAAACCCAACTTCAAGACCTGCCAAGATATTTCCCCACAACCACTAATTTGTAATACCACTGTCACTGTTTAATTTTTTCGATGCAAAAATCAAAATTATAAAACATGACGGAAATAATGATGTTATAGAACACGTAGATTAGGCGCTCATGAAGAAACCTTAGATTGAGTCTAAAACTCAAATCAAATACCCCCTGAACTGCTTTCAAAGAGCTCCAGCATCAACAGTATGGTGCTTTGTCATGTTCTTATCCTGCATAACCATAAAGAATTCCGGCAACACTCCCAGATTTCAATGGTAGTTAGGGATGGCAATGGATACCCATGAATTAGGTTTTGTATTGTCCACACCCGAACCTGAAATAACTATCCAAATCCAACTTGAACCCAAACAAGTATGGATTTTTGACAACCAAACCCAACCTGATCGGAATTCAAGTACCCATTGGATACCCATAACTGAACCCGACCTGAACTCAAATGCTATAATTTAAAACTATTTAGTCTATCTGTATTCTCTCCCCCTTCTCTGTGCGCACCGGTAATTCCTTCACGGTTCAAACTCCCTTCGACTGCTAACTCTTAGCAATATCCTTTCTATAATTAGCATGGTATACATGTATTTTTTTCAAACTACAAGGTTATTTGTTTATTTTGGGTCGGGTTTAGGGTCAGGCATACTAGCATCCATACCCAACTCGAAACTCAACTTTTAGCCTTCAGGTTTTATCCGAACCCAATCAGGTCTATAAAATTAATACCCATTCGGGGCAATTTGGGGCGGTATCCATCAGGTTCACGTGAAATGGCCATCCTTGATGGTATTCAATAGCTCAAATTCAAGTCAAAGGACAACACTCACTGACACAATATAAAAAAACCTGGTAAGAATTAAATAGCAACTCCTTCCTTCCCACATTATCAATTAGGTTAAAACACACTGTTTCTTCTGAGCTAATTACCAGTAAGGTTAGAAACTCGTAGTGCTCAGCCATACGAAAAGCAATCAAGAAATTATAGCACAGACGTGATGATGATATGGTCCATTGACATTTAAAAAACAAAATATAAGGAAATAAGAAAATTACCATACGAGTCTTCCAGCTTTAGTATAAATGCTAATTGAAAGAAAGCACCTGCAAATCCCCAACCAAGATCTCCAACTTTCTCAGACTATTTATTATAACAGATAATTGATGAAAAAAGAAAAAATCTATCAAATCTTTCAAAAATTAGTAGAGATCGTTAGATTAGATTAGATTAGATAGATAAAATTAATACCTACGATCATTCCAGCGGTGACCAAAAGCTAGGAGTCCGCAATACGATTTTCATGGCAGAGGCCATTGCCTTTCGTCCTCCCCCCGCAACGATCGCAGACAGAGAAAGAAGCGAGTGAGAGTTAGCTTCTCCTCTCGTCTCCTTTCGATTGCCGTCCTGTGGCTGACTTTGAGAACACAAATAGCAGCAGCTCTTCTTTTCCATTTTCTTTATTATTATGTTAAATTAAATTAAATTAATTAAAAAATTGAAGGTAACTTTTTTAACGAGAAATCCGGGTGCGCGGATTTTGCCCACCTGTGGGCTGTTCAGTAACTTTAGTCTACAGTACGAGGTAAACCCCACGTACAAGCCGCCATTTAAAATGTTGTTTTAAACCGTGTTATATAAAAATTTAAAATGATTTTTTTATTGTTTAGATTGTCGCACCCGACATCGCGGCGGCCCTAAAAATAATTCTCTAAATTATTAAAAAGAACAGATTTCTGGCATCCGGTTCTTTTGGGAAAAAATCTCGTTTAAGGAGTCGCCACCTAGTATTATGGTCACTAGGAACCCTAACTGGTCAACAGAGATCCTATGGTACGGGACTGGTTGAGGCTAGGGAAGGTATTAGCACCCCTAGCGCACTTTACCTGAGGTAAGCTGCATTGTTGTTTTAATCTTAACTTGCTAAAATTTATTTTGATTTGTGTGTAAGAACATATGATATTATTGACTCTAACTTCAATGAATAAACCTAAGAAATAAATTTAAATCAATGCACGAATAAATCCAACTTTGACGTCGGTAAATATTCCACCATAAATAATTCTAATTTAAAAAAAAATCGACCACGAATAAATCCAACTCTGGCGTTGGTAAATATTCCACCACAAATAATTCTAATTTTAAATTCGACCACGAATAAATCCAACTCTGGCGTTGGTAAATATTCCACAACAAATAATTCCAATTAAAAATTCGACCGCGAATAAATCCAACTCTGGCGTTGGTAAATATTCCACCAAAAATAAATTCCAATTAAAAATTCCAACACGAATAAATCCAACTCTGGCGTTGGTAATTATTCGTGGCCCTAAAAAAAAAAGACATGCAAAATTTTTGTCTACACTTTTTATTTTTTTTATTTTTTATTGTCTATATATTTTTTTTGGGCTGGGCTGGGCCGGGCCCAGCCCAGCATAATTTCTTTAGGGCTGGGCCTAGCTCAGCCTATATAGGCTGGGCTAGGCCCAGCCAGCCCGGCCACTGGCCCAAGCCAGTGGCCCGACAAATTTTAATTAAGCTGCACGCGTGAAGCAAATTCACGCGTGCAGCAACTGTGCGAAGGTAATTAAATTACCTTCGCACAGTTCTTGCATTTGCAGAATTTAAACAGAAAATGAAGAGAAAGATGAGAACGGCTTACCTGTTTCTGGAGATTGCAAGGAGACTGGTCAACACAGTGACGCTGCTCTCGTCTGTTGTAGGATCTTCCCTTTCTGTTTTCCTTTTGTTTCAGCGATGGTGAAGCTGACAACTCGCTGCTTGGGTTCCTCCTTTTTTCTGATTGCAGGCGAGAGGGATGATTGAGAGGAGATGATGATACTAACGTGGGATTTCTGGGTTTTTTTGCTTGTACTGATCTTTGTTTTCCGCTTTGGGTACTGCTGTTTGTCTTTGTTTTGTGGGTTTTTTGTTCTCTGTTCTGGGTCTCCAATTTGGTTCTGCCTTCTCCTTTTCTTTTTCTCCAACCAGCCCCTCGTGAGGTCGCCTTTGCTCAGCTTTATAGAGCCAGCGGCAGCCTCGGTGGTGGTAACGGCCGGCCCCTCCCCTAAATGCTTCCGTAACGACGCCTTCAATTGAAGAAAAACGTCTGTGTCGGCTGCCAACGGACGAAACGTCTCTGCCTTTAATGGCAGAGCCGTTGCAGATTAATGGAGACGGTGAACAGTCATTTCCAAACGACGTCGTTTCCTGTTTCTGGAGGCTATGAGTTTGGTCCGTGTAACTTTTAAAATTTTGTAATTAAATCCCTGGTGAAAATGTGATTAGCCCCCTGCATTCGCGCGCCTTTTTCAATATAATCCTTGGAATTTAATTTCACAATTTGGACCCCAAACGTTTAATATTTCTTCAATTAAGTCCCTGATTTCATTAATTTAATTAAATCCAAGGTCCAATTAAGTCTAAAACTTACCAATTCTCCAATTAAGCCCCTAATTGGATTAATTAAATTAATTCCAAGCTTAATTAAGTCTCAAAACTTATCAATTCTCCAATTAAATCCTTGATTGGATGAATTAAATTAATTTCAAGCTTAATTAAATCTCAAAACTTATCAATTCTCCAATTAAACCCTTTAATTGGATTAATTAAATTAATTCCAAGCTTAATTAAATTAATTCTAAAACTTTCAATCATTTTTGCCATTAACCCAAATTTTAATTCATCCTTCATTTATTTCATTTTACTTATTTTTTCAATCATTATTATTTTTCATCATCATTTTTTTTTTATCATTATTCAGTAAAATAAAATAATAATAATAATTAGAATAAAATGGTCAAAAATTGGGTTATAACAGTTGCCCCCTCTTTATAATATTTATTATGCAAAGATATTGGAAAATTTCATTTTCTTTTATCTTTGTGTAGTAAATTTATAAAGAAAAGTAGATAGAGAAAGAATCCCCCCCTTTTTTCTTTTTTTTTTGAAAACTTAGAAAATAATTAGATTGACACACGACCTTTACAGAGAGATGTAGAAATCAAGAAACAAGTCATTGGGAAGACGATCCACTTTTTTTTTTTGTTTTTTTTTTTTGTTAGAAGTGGTCTCATTGTGATGGGTGACCTACCCAGTAAAAAAAAAAAAAAAAAAAAAAGGAAAGCGAGTGCTCAAAGGCACTTCGAGAAGAAAAGCGACTGCTTAAAGCCGCTCCAAGAAGAAAACGAGTGCTCAGAGGCACTAGTGCTCAAAGGCACTTAAAGGGGAAAGCGAGTGCTCAAATGTGCTTCAAAAGGAAAGTGAGGGCTCAAAGGCGCTCGAAGAGAAAAGTGAGTGCTCAAAGGCACTCCAAGACGAAAGTGAGTGCTCAAAGGCACTGGTGCTCAAAGGCACTTGAAGGGAAAAGCGAGTGCTCAGAGGCACTTGGTGCTCAAAGGCACGTGCTCAGAGGCACTGGTGCTCAAAGGCACTTAAAGGGGAAGCGAGTGCTCAGAGGCACTGGTGCTCAAAGGCACTTGAAGGGGAAGCGAGTGCTTAGAGGCACTGGTGCTCAAAGGCACTTGAAGGGAAAAGTGAGTGCTCAGAGGCACTGGTGCTCAAAGGCACTTAAAGGGGAAGCGAGTGCTCAGAGGCACTGGTGCTCAGAGGCACTTGAAGGGAAAAAGGAGTGCTCAGAGGCACTGGTGCTCAAAGGCACTTAAAGGGGAAGCGAGTGCTTAGAGGCACTGGTGCTCAAAGGCACTTGAAAGGGAAAACGAGTGCTCATAGGCACTGGTGCTCACAGGCACTTGAAGGGAAAAGCGAGTGCTCAGAGGCACTGGTGCTCAAAGGCACTTAAAGAGGAAGCGAGTGCTCAGAGGCACTGGTGCTCAAAGGCACTTGAAGGGGAAATGAGTGCTCAAAGGCGCTCGAAGAGGCAAACGAGTGCTCAAAGGTGCTCGAAGAGGAAAGAGAGTGCTCAAAGGCGCTCGTAGAGGAAAACGAGGGCTCAGAGGCACTCAAAAAGGAAGGCGAGTGCTTAAAGGCACTTGAAGGAGAAGGCGAGTGCTCAAAGGCACTGGAAGAAGAAAGTGAGGGCTCAAAGGCGCTCCAAGAAGAAAACGAGTGCTCAAAGGCACTCTAAGAGGAAAGCGCGGAGATTTTTCTAGATGGCCTAATTCTCATGGGCGGCCTGCCCGGGATGAAAAATTCTCAAAAGTGAAAAAATTTCAACAACAATTTTAGTCTTTGGCCATTTCAAGTTGGCCTTCCACTCGATGGATTCCGTTGGAATTTTCTCTAATGAGATTTGCAAAACTCATTGTCCAATGTCTCAAAGTTTAGATGATATGCATGCATCTTTACCTGATTTGAAATATAGGCCCCCATTTCTTCTTAGTCTTCTTGTTGCTTGACTGATGAGGACTTGCTACCTCTGATTTGGGTCATTTTTGTCGCTTGGCTTCTAGCCCACTCGAGTTGACCCATGTAAATCTATTTCCAGATTTATTTGCACAACTTAGCATTTGTGGTGCCCATCGTGACCCACTTATTTGCTGAAGATTTCTGACTCGTCAAATAATTTGAGAGGACTTATTCATTGCCCCTCGTTTCACTGATAAAAACATTCGGTGTCACTTGCTGAAAGGATCAAATTGTCTTTCGTAAACCAAAATGCCCCCTTGTCTTGTTGTAGGAAATATTCCTCTTTTTTTCTAGAAGAGAAAATACAATGTTGCCCCCTTGTACTGGTCATTGCCCCCAAGTGTACTTTGCCAGCGACTTAGACAAATAATGGTTTTAAAAGACCATTCTTTCATTTCTCTTTTTGTTCATTTTGGTGAAGGAATATGGGTCTAGAATGAATCTTGAAATCTTGATCTTGCATTTTGAAATCAAAAATTATTTCGATGTGAATCTAAAACAATTTGCTTTTGAAATCTTGCAACTCCTTGGTTATTTTCTTTCTTGAAAAAGAGGTTATTTGCTCTTGTGTTTGGCAACGAGATCTTCAGTGAAAATACGTCATGAGATGACCTTTTGTTTCAAAGTGAAGGGCTCGAGAAAAAAGCTCGAGGTTTTGTACGAGAAAAATTTGTCTCCTTTTGAACCTTTATTTTTATCAGCATGAATAATAATGAGTAGTTTATTCTTGATGTCATGAATCTTATGAAAAAGTATTCTTTGCATTTTGGAGAGCATTGTTTATTGTTCCAGGTTGCTTGCTTGCTTGCTTGATTAGAAAGGACTTTTACAGGCACGTAACGTAGGCTGTAGTTTCTGGCTATGAAAGAAAAGGATTCATAAGGCTCAAAGAGTGTTTCAGGGTTTTAAGGACCAAGGATCACTATCAACAGTTTGATTTTTGAAGTCTTCCATCTTTTCTTTTGCCGCACTTCTTTGATTTGCTGCTTTTTTATTGCTTTGCTAGGGTATACTCACTTTATCTTGGATGTCACTTTTCTAGTGATTTGGGTATGCCCCCTAGCATTTGAGTTTCTTGAGCTCTTATGCCTTTTTGGCTTTCTCACGGTTTTTTTTTTCTCTTTTCTCATTGAAATTTTCTCTTGCCCCCCAGTGTGGGGTGTGATCCTAGTCGGGATTTTTCATGAAAGAAAAATTATTCAGGCTCAAAAATGGATCGCAAAGGATATACTTATTTTAGAAAGTGAAAGGAATAACAAAGATGGCCTTTCCTCATTTCAAGCGCAAGCAGTTAAGATCAATAAACTTTGGCCTCATCCAGTGTGATGGTTTGGTCTTCGCAAAGATGCATTTCATGAGTCATGAGTAACAAGTTCACTACATACCATTATTCATACATTTAAAAACACACAATTCAAAAGTCATAGGATAAGGGTGTTTATTCATTTTTTTTCTCTCTTTTTTTTTTGTTTATAATTTAGTCACCTCAATAATGGAGTTGCTTGATTCAATTGTTATTCTATAAGTAGAATGTTAAAAATATCATTTTTGGATAAACATCAATTTATTTTTGAAATCAAAATGCTAGATCAATATTTCAAAAACTCCAATAGGGAAATGATTTTTTTTTTTTTTTGGTAAAAGAGATCAATTATGTCTATGAGATCATGCGAAGTTGTAAGGTTTTTTTTTTTTTTTTTTTTTTTTTGCAGGCACCCCTTGTAAAAAAATATGCAAAGAGAAATAATTGGCCCATTCTTATTTATTGATTTGATAAACACTTATACATCATGGATAATATTTCTTTACAGAATCAGAGTTCACAGGCCTAACTACATCCTCCCCATCCATTCTTGTTAGTATCAATGCCCCTCCTGAAAATGCCTTCTTCACTATGTAGGGTCCTTCATAATTGGGCGCCCATTTACTGCGATCTTCTCCTGATAGTGACAGAACTTTCCTCAATACTAAATCTCCTTCTTTGAATTCTCTTGGTCTAACTTTTCGGTCATACGCCTTAGCCATCCTTCTTTGATACAACTGGTGGTGACAAATTGTTGCTAACCTTCTCTCGCTAATCATATTTAGCTGTTCGTATCGTAGCTTGACCCAATCAGATTCTTCGAGTCCAGATTCCATGAGGACCCTTAAAGAGGGAATTTCTACTTCCAATGGTACCACTGCCTCCATTCCATATACTAAAGAGTATGGTGTAGCCCCGGTTGATGTCCTCACTGCTATTCGATACGCATGGAGAGCATAAGGAAGCCATTCATGCCAATCCTTGTAAGTAATCACTATTTTTTGAACAATCTTCTTTATATTTTTATTAGCAGCTTCTACAGCGCCATTCATCTTGGGTCTGTAAGGGGATGAGTTGGAATGCTTGATCTTCCACTTTGTGCATAGCTCCGCTATCATCTTTCCATTAAAGTTTTGAGCATTATCAGTCACTACTCTCTCGGGCACACCATATCTGCAGATTAGATCTTTCTCGATGAACCGTTTGACCACTTTCTGAGTCACATGGGCATATGAGCAAGCCTCTACCCATTTGGTGAAGTAATCAATTGCTACAAGGATAAAACGATGTCCGTTACTGGCTTTTGGATTAATAGGCCCAATCACATCTATTCCCCACATTGCAAAGGGCCAAGGAGACACCATGTTAAATAAGGGTGTAGGAGGCGCATTGACTTTGTCGCTATACACTTGACATTTGTGGCACCTTCGGACATAATTTATGCAATCCTTCTCCATGGTTAGCCAAAAATAACCTGCTCTTTGCATCTGCCTAGCCATCATGTGTCCGTTTGCATGGGTAGCACAAATTCCTCCATGCACTTCTTGTAGGGCCTGGTTTGCTTCCGGATCACTTAAACACCTTAATAAAGTCCCATCAAATGACCTTTTATACAAAATCTCCCCATCTATGTAGTATTCCATGGCCATTCTTCTCAAGGTCCTTTTATCTATCTTCGAGGCTCCCGACGGGTACTCTTGATGCTGGATGAATCTTTTTATATCCGTGTACCATGGGTCTTTGTCTGTTTCTTCTTCTATTAAACAACAATGCGAGGGAGAATTTCTGATCTCGATGCTTACAGGCTGAATTTTTGCACCACAATCAATTATAGCCATAGAAGCTAAGGTAGCTAACGCATCGGCAAACTGATTTTTGTCTCTCCCTAAATGAGTAAATTCTATTTCATCGAAGCTTTCAGCCAATTTGGAGAGGTATTCCTGGTATGGTCTCAATTTTTCATCCCTTGTCTGTCATTCACCTTTCACCTGACAGATTATTAGCATTGAGTCTCCATATACTTCTAATTTCCCTACATTCATCTCTAATGCAGCTTCCAATCCGTGGATGCAAGCTTCATACTCAGCTGTGTTGTTTGTACAACTAAAGTGCAGCTTTACTGAGATAGGATATTGCTTTCCTTCTGGGGAAATTATCACAGCACCTGCCCCGTTGCCCGATACATTTACTGCGCCGTCAAAATACATAGCCCACCAACCACTCTTCTCCTCCTTTTCCGTTACTAGCACATCTTCATCAGGAAAGTCAAAGTTCAAGGGCTCGTAATCCTCAATAGCATTATCGGCTAAATGATCCGCAATTGCGCTTCCTTTTACTGATTTTCTTGTCATGTAGATGATGTCATACTCAGCCAGCAGTACTTGCCATCTGGCTATTCTACTCGACATGTATGGTTTTTCAAAGATATACTTCAGTGGGTCCATTTTTGAGATCAACCAGGTAGTGTAGTATAACATATATTGTCGTAACCTCTTCGCACTCCACACCAGACTACAACATAACTTCTCTACTATACTGTAACGGGATTCACACTCGGTGAACTTCTTACTCAAATAGTAGATGGCTTGCTCCTTTCTTCCTGACTCATTCTGTTGCCCCAACACACAACCCATAGCTGATTCGGTCACAGTTAAATAAAGGATGAGTGGCCTTCCGTGTACAGGCGGAACCAACAATGGTGGTTTTTGTAAATACTGCTTGATTTTATCAAAAGCTTTTTGGCAATCTTCATCCCATGTTCCAGGATTCTTCTTCCGGAGCAATCGAAAAATCGGTTCACATGTCACTGTAAGTTGTGAGATAAAACGAGCAATATAGTTCAAACGCCCCAAAAAGCCTCGAACTTCCTTTTCGGTCTTTGGAGCGGGCATGTCTTGAATGGCTTTTACTTTATCAGGGTCCACTTCTATGCCTTTATTACTCACCACAAATCCTAATAATTTGCCTGATTTCACCCCGAATGTACACTTTGCAGGATTCAATTTCAACTGATATTTTCTCAACCTCTCGAACAATTTCCTCAGAGCTGGGATATGGCTTTCTTCATCTTTGGACTTTGCGATCATGTCATCCACATAGACCTCAATTTCCTTGTGCATCATATCATGAAAAAGTGCTACCATTGCCCTTTGGTATGTTGCTCCAGCATTCTTCAATCCGAATGGCATTACTTTGTAACAATAAGTCCCCCATGGGGTGATAAATGTCGTCTTTCTCTTATCTGCTTTAGCCATTTTAATCTGATTATAGCCAGAGAAACCATCCATGAAAGAGTAAGTGGAACTCTTAGCAGCATTGTCCACCAACACGTCTATATGCGGTAACGGAAAGTCATCTTTCGGGCTTGCCCTATTCAAATCCCGGAAATCCACGCACACCCTGATTTTATTGTCCTTCTTGGGAACCCCAACAATGTTAGACACCCATTCAGAATATTCTACTACCTCCAAGAAACCTGCATCCCACTGTCTGGTTATCTCTTCTTTTACCTTAAGCAATACATCAGGTCTTGTCCTTCTTAGCTTTTGTTTGACTGGACGACAACCCTCAATCAAAGGTAACCTATGCACTACTATTTCAGTATCCAAACCGGGCATGTCAGCGTACGACCAGGCAAAAATATCCACATACTCCTGCAAAAGGGCGACCAACTCACTCCTCATAGCTGTATTGATCAACATCCCTATTTTCAACTCCTTTTTTATCATGCTCGGTACTTACATTTATTAATTCTAATTCCTCTTTTGCAGGCTCCCATGCATGTTCGGATTGTTTTATAAGCTTTTTGAACTCCTCAAAGTCATCTTCACCATCTTCTTCCTCATCCATTGAAGTTATGGTTTTATCAAAATTAGGCCAATTATTCTCAATGCAATGGGTTTGTAAGTTTATCGTTGTCCCGCTTTCAGATTCCCTGAAAGCGGAAAGTGCCTTTATTATGAGTGCATAATGGAAAGAATGAAACTAAAAGGCATGATGAAGGGAAAAACCAAGCATGATCTCATTAAAACTTGAAATGATAGAAGGGCTCAACACAAATTCTTGTTGCCAATATCTTGAGCCGCGATTACTGGCAACGTAAATTTATTCAAACAAAATGCAGCAATAAGAAAAAGCAAGCGACAAACAGATGTTTACTTTTTAAAGATAACTGGGACTTCTTGAATTTCCCAATTGTTCAATTCTTCCCCTTCAGTTAATCTTCTCACAAACTCAGGTAGACCATCCTCTAGAACACTCACAGTCAGTTGGGGTAGTTCTTCATACGGGCTCTCTTTGTCTTCAAAACCCCTTTGGGGCTCTTGTTTGTTGATTTCTTCCAGATAGTGGATGGTAGCACTGCTAAATTCTTTACTCATCCTCTCAATTTCACCCCCAGCATTGATCACTTGCGCAGGTCGGGGGAATGTTACGTGAATTGGAGGGATCTGGATTCGAGCTTCATTAGGCTCCCTTCCCTCAATTCGAGCTAACCTCCTTTCTCTTTTAAACTCAGCCGCTCTCATGAAATCTTCCTTTCTAGGTTTAAAACCTAAACCAAACCTCTGATCTGCACATTTCCTCTTTATTACATTGATCCTCTCAGGCATTCCTGTGATAGGGTCATATTGGAATGGCAATCCATGCTTCAGAAAATATTTAGCAGCCATCCTTGCAGCTTCAGAAACCTCTGGTTTCCTTCGCACCGTATTCTCAGGTACCCATTCAGCATTTACTACCTCAAATGCATGTAAGTTTCCGTCTTTATTCTCTTCAGCCTCTATATAAGGAATCAACACGTTTCTCACCATAGCTAAAGCCTCTTCAGCCCTTACTGTCACCAAGTTTCCATTGATGATAAACTTAACCCGTTGATGTAATGAGGATGCAACGGCTCGTGCTGCGTGGATCCAAGGTCTTCCCAACAACATGCTGTATATGGGATGAATATCCATCACTTGTAAAGTTACTTGGAATGGTTGGGGGCCAATTACGAGCTCAACATCAATATTTCCCATAATCGGCCTTGGCGAACCATCATATGCTCTAGCTGTCATGGTACTTGGCTTCATATGAGAGACATCAACTGGCATTTTATCAAGCACATGCCTTGGCAACACATTCAAAGCAGAACCATTATCTATCAGCACCTTAGCGATCATACAATTCTTACATTTCACAGTGATATATAACGGCTTATTGTGACCAGTTCCTTCATGATCTAATTCATCATCTGTGAAGTAGAGATAGTTAGTGGCTTGAATCCTTCCCACCAAATGTTCTATAGAATCCTGTGTGATATCTTGAGGAACATATGCTTCGTTAAGGACTTTTTGAAGAGCGTTTCTATGCAACTCTGAACTCAAAACTAATGATAATAAAGAGATTCTGGCGGGGGTCTTTTTCAACTGGTCCACCACGTTGTATTCGCTGTGCTTCATTAGCTTTAAGAACTCGTTAGCCTCCTCGTCACTCACTGGTTTGTTGACCTCATCCATCTTGGCCAACTCCACCACATTCTTTCCTTTTACTCTTCTTTGGTCTTCTAACTCTTCAGGAGTATAGTACCTTCCACTTCGGGTTAACCCCCCAATTTCAGCATGAAGAGTAGGAGCTAGTCTCGCGGTGTGGAAAGAGTAACCATAATTATGAGGTATGGCATTATAATTTCCACTAATTGTGCTTGTAGGTCTAGCCAAGATCATTCTTGGGGGTCCTCTCTCTGTTGGTTGATATCTACAAACTTCAACCTTCTTGTCGAAACCAGTCATGGTTCCTACTAGCTTTTCTTCAGGCAACCCTATCCTCAACACTCCCAATGTCATCATATCCTCTACTTTCACCCGAAACTCTTTACAAGAGTTTATATGGTGTCCCATATGCTGGTGGTACTCACAATATTCACCCTTATGGCCTATGGCTTGCTTTTTGAGGGGTGTTTGGAGGTACCCAGCTTGCTTCAATATTTTGTACAACCCCTCCATTGACAACTTTAAGACATTAGCAACCCTCTCTTCCTCTTCCAAAGCATTTACCCCTCCACTTCCAGAAGCATGGTGCGGTAGCGGGTTGGATTTTACGTTCGGAAAATCATCAAAGGAAATCCAACCTGCTTTGATGAGTTGGAGGATTCTCCTTTTGAAAGCTAAACAACTGTCAATATTATGGCCGGCGATACCAGCATGGTACTCGCATTTCTGGTCTGGTTGGTACCATTAAGGAAAAGGTGGTTGCAAAGGTGTCAAATGAATAGGTGTTACTTGGCCAATACTGAGCAATCTTTGATACATCTCACTAAGAGGCATGGGAAGTGGGGGCAGTTCTTCTTGGTTTGTGGGGAAGCTTCTGCGTGGGTAAAATGTGTTGTTTTTGGCGGTATGGGATATTTTGGGTATTTGTTTGGTTTTTTAGATGAGGTGAGGTGAAATTTATATTAGATGTGGGGGGAATGGTCATGGGTGGCCTGAAATTATGCTTTCTTCCCTTACCTTCACCTTCGACATTGTGGATGTCAGCCTCTTTCTTGCGTCCCACAAAACCCCTTTTTTCACTAGGGTCTGTGATCCTACCCGTTCGAATGGCTTGTTCAATTCGTTCGCTATAACAACCAAATCAGAGAAGCTTTGCGCAGAACTTCCAACCAAGTATTCAAAGTATGGAGCTTTGAAGGTGTTGGAAAATAAACCGATCATTTCCTTCTCCAACAATGGCGGATTAACTTGTGCTGCCGTTTCACGCCACCTTTGTGCATATTCCCTTACAGATTCCTTATAACCCTTCTCCAATGAATGTAAGCTTGATCTATCAGGGGCTATGTCTACGTTGAACTTATATTGCTTAATAAAAGCATCGACTAGATCTTTCCATCCCCTTATCTTGGTATTGTCCAAACGCATGTACCAAGTGAGCGCGACATCACTCAAACTATCTTGAAAGAAATGGATCAACAATTTCTCATCTTTCACCACCTCGGCCATCTTATTGCAATATGACTTAAGGTGGGTTATTGGACATTGAGTTCCAGTGTATTTGATAAATTCCGGCACCCTAAACTTCTTAGGAATGACTATGTTAGGTACCAAACACATCTCGGCAGCTTTCACCGGGTCATACAAGTGATTTCCTTCAACTGCCCTTATCCTCTCTTCTAGGGCAGCCCACTTCTCTAAACCTTCAGCTCCTATCATTTTTTCCTTGTGAGACCCTTCCAAGGTTAACTCCTCAGCATGAGGAATCCTCATCGGGTATATAGGCTGAGCTGGGAAATGCGTAACATATTGAGGCTCAGACGAAGATCCACCCGCTCCCATGTTTGGTAGGTTGAAGAACACCGGAGGCGTCGGTGGTACCTGAGTGCTAAATGCTGGTTGAGAGGATGTCCCTTCTCCCGACTTAGATCTCAGAGTTTGTTCGAGTATGCTAGTAAGCCTAGCGACATCTTCCTTCAGACTGTTCAACTCCTTTTGATGTTGGGCATCTAATTGAGTTCTTTCTTCATTTTCCATTTTTTTTCGCAACCGTGTGTTATGAGTGTGTTTTAATGGGGGACCTATATTTCACCTGTTATGCAGCATTATGAAAATTCATAAGTGTATGTTCAAAAATGCATGAATATGAATGCAACATTTTGGACAAGGATCATTTCATGAGAGGGTGACATAACAACCGTTATTCTTCGGATGTTTGGTTAGATCTACATCCGATACTTATTGCAATGCCGAGAGGAGATCTGTTTAACCTTTTACCATTTGAGCTTTCAGCCTTGTACACTCATTTGAATAAAAGTAAATAAAGGTCTTCGCCTTTTTTTTATTTAACCCATAAAACTTTCATTACAACAAATGATTCATCTTAATCTATTACAGGGGGAAAGGCACTGCCTTTATTAGATATAGCTTTTAGAAACATATCGGTGTTGTTCATGCTCCCTCGATACTTCGCGATGTCCCCTCCAACTTGACGAGCCTCAACTCTTAGCCAATGAGCCTCGACCGCAGCTCGATCAATTTGCTCTTGAAACTCCCTTATTCTTTCAGTATGGATCAAGTTGTTTCTGGATAGAGAATTATTAGCAGTATCTAGTATTTGAACATGACTCTCCAACATTTTCTGACTTTCTAACAATTGTTCGATCTTTGCTTCTCCCTTTGCTAATTTAGTCTTCAATGCCTTTGCTTCATTTTTACTACTATTGAGTTCAGTCCTCAAATTCTGCGTGGCTTTGACTATCTTTTTGGATTTTGCCAATTCCAATTCAACATCTTTTAACTGGCTCTTGAGTTCTTTCAGATCTGTTAAACGCTTGCTTGACACAGCTTGATTTTTTACGGCCAATTCCTCCCAATACTGGGCCTTCTCCACCTGAAGCGTCTTCTCCTCATTTATGACTTTTATGGATTCTAAGTCGTTCATTGCTTTCATCCGATCTCGGCCCAATGAGTCCCTTTCTTCCTCGGCCAATTTCCTCATAGCTTTTTCTTTGGCCAACTGATGCTCTAATGATAGTCTCAAATCTTCCTTTGTTTTAAGCTCGGCTTGCAATCGTTTTACTTGCTCTCTTAGTTCTTCTTCGCAACTCACCCTTTTCCTTCGGGTGCCCACGGATTCTGAAATTTCTACCATGTCGGAGACTCTTCTGTCACGCCATTCGGGATACTTTTCACTAACTGTGGGATTTCTTGATCCATTTTCCTTCTTTATCAACAACAAAAAGTTCCAATCCTGTTTAATGCTTTCTAACATTTCCATGGCGGCCCCTTTATAGACCCCGGTAAATTGAGCTATGTCAATTGTCCTTGGAACACTTTGTATGCCCCCAAGCTGCCTTACAACTAAAGCAGGTGCATAACTGATGTATCCCGTTACTCCAATTAATGGTACCCAAGGCTTTTCTCCACAACTCATCAAGCTTGTCATATTCCTCATCCAAGGAGCTTTCCAATTAAAAATGCTTAATGGAAGCCTTTGCAATTTTACCCTCCAATCATCTTCCGAAAAGCTCTCCCATTCTTTTGATACGAACAACTCGAGTGGCTTTCGGTCAAACCACCAGAAATTATTGAATATTGGTGTCTCCGTTTCTATATGACTTAACAACCAGATGAATAGTAAAGAGACACAACACCTCATGGAACCTTTACCCGTTTTCTTGCAATGACTAAGAGATAGGAAGGTTTCCGCCAAAATCGCGGCACACGGGTTGATCTTTGTCTTTTCATATTCCACAAACAAATTGGCAGCTTCCAAACTGATAATTCCCGTAGTAGAGGGACATAGAACCAAACCAAATATTCCCAAAGCCAATATTCTATGTTTCTCTAATTTAGCATCCGGATTAGCTTTTTTAGCAACCAGCAACTCCTCTAGCCGTTTCCATCTAAGACCCCCAGAGTTATCTTTTTCTCTATACGGTATTAGTTGAGGGATCCCTAGCAATTTGGCAAGCTCATCCATGGTGTCGTCGATTCTCTGGCGGAAGTACACTTTGTAGGCATCTTCGGGGAATTCAGTCAACACACTATACTCTTCGATGGTAGGTGTCATGTCAACATTTCGGAAAGTGAAGCGTCGGTAATCAGGATCCCAAAAATGTATCATGGCTTTTATAGCTGATGGTAAAACTGGCACTTTCAAAAGGTGCAAAATCCTCCCATACTTCATAGCAAATTCTGCTTCATCTATCTGATACTTCATGAGTGAAAACAATCTGCTAGTGTCATTTATTATGCACCTGACATCTTTAAGTAGCGGTGTCCCACTGGCATTTGGTCTAGGGCAGTCTCCCTCGGTCATTTGCAAAGATTCAGATTCAAGTCCATACTCAACAGTGGTTACCTCACGAATAACGGTCATTATGTCACCCGAAAGTCCTGTAATGAAAATGCTTAAATGTTATGCTCATCTCAATGAAATTATATAGGGACCAACCTAAAGAATAGGTTCTAGTCATTAAATACATTTGGGTAGTTTTGCTATCTAGTCTCAAAGGTCTTTCGCATGCTCAGTGATCGTCCTCGAAAGGTTGATATGAGATTTACAAGCAGCGTGAAGATAGAGGCCCTGAGTAAAATCAGTTTGGCATATCAACCACTGTCGAGCAAACAAATCATGCGAGAGTTGGATAGTTTCACGAGCCTTACCCAGGCTAAAGCCATTGGGGTGCCGTTACTTCTCCACTTATCTTAAAGTTGGTACCACACGTATATATAAAAAAATATGAGCTTGAATGATATTCATATATATGCATGATAAATATGAATAATTACGCGTGCTAAAACAGTAAAAAAAATAATAATAATAAAATAAAATAAAATAAAATAATAAAATAAAATAAAATAAACAAAACAAAAATAAAAAACAAAAAATAAAATAATACACAAAAATACATAATAAACAATAAATAAATAAATAAATAAATAGATAACTTGATAAGCACCAACAAAAAAAAACGAAAAAATAAAAAATAAAAAATTTTAGCAATAAAAGAAACAAAAAAAAACAAAGCTTAGTCCTAAAGTCCCCAGCGGAGTCGCCATTCTGTCGCACCCGACATCGCGGCGGCCCTAAAAATAATTCTCTAAATTATTAAAAAGAACAGATTTCTGGCATCCGGTTCTTTTGGGAAAAAATCTCGTTTAAGGAGTCGCCACCTAGTATTATGGTCACTAGGAACCCTAACTGGTCAACAGAGATCCTATGGTACGGGACTGGTTGAGGCTAAGGAAGGTATTAGCACCCCTAGTGCACCTTACCTGAGGTAAGCTGCATTGCTGTTTTAATCTTAACTTGCTAAAATTTATTTTGATTTGTGTGTAAGAACATATGATATTATTGACTCTAACTTCAATGAATAAACCTAAGAAATAAATTTAAATCAATGCATGAATAAATCCAACTTTGGCGTCGGTAAATATTCCACCATAAATAATTCTAATTTAAAAAAAAAATCGACCACGAATAAATCCAACTCTGGCGTTGGTAAATATTCCACCACAAATAATTCTAATTTTAAATTCGACCGCGAATAAATCCAACTCTGGCGTTGGTAAATATTCCACAACAAATAATTTCAATTAAAAATTCGACCGCGAATAAATCCAACTCTGGCGTTAGTAAATATTCCACAACAAATAATTTCAATTAAAAATTCGACCGCGAATAAATCCAACTCTGGCGTTGGTAAATATTCCACAACAAATAATTTCAATTAAAAATTCGACCGCGAATAAATCCAACTCTGGCGTTGGTGATTATTCGTGGCCCTAAAAAAAAAACATGCAAAATTTTTGTCTTACACTTTTTATTTTTTTATTTTTTATTGTCTATATATTTTTTTTTGGGCTGGGCTGGGCCGGACCCAGCCCAGCATAATTTCTTTAGGGCTGGGCCTAGCTCAGCCTATATAGGCTGGGCTAGGCCCAGCCAGCCCGGCCACTGGCCCAAGCTAGTGGCCCGGCAAATGTTAATTAAGCTGCACGCGTGAAGCAAATTCACGTGTGCAGCAACTGTGCGAAGGTAATTAAATTACCTTCGCACAGTTCTTGCATTTGCAGAATTTAAACAGAAAATGAAGAGAAAGATGAGAACGGCTTACCTGTTTCTGGAGATTGCAAGGAGACTGGTCAACACAGTGACTCTGCTCTCGTCTGTTGTAGGCTCTTCCCTTTCTGTTTTCCTTTTGTTTCAGCGATGGTGAAGCTGACAACTCGCTGCTTGGGTTCCTTCTTTTTTCTGATTTGCAGGCGAGAGAGATGATTGAGAGGATGATGATACTAACGTGGGATTTCTGGGTTTTTTGCTTGTACTGATCTCTGTTTTTCGCTTTGGGTACTGCTGTTTGTCTTTGTTTTGTGGGTTTTTTGTTCTCTGTTCTGGGTCTCCAATTTGGTTCTGCCCTCTCCTTTTCTTTTTCTCCAACCAGCCCCTCGTGAGGTCGCCTTTGCTCAGCTTTATAGAGCCAGCGGCAGCCTCAGTGGTGGTAACGGCCGGCCTCTCCCCTAAATGCTCCGTAACCGACGCCTTCAATTGAAGAAAACGTCTGTGTCGGCTGCCAACGGACGAAACGTCTCTGCCTTTAATGGCAGAGCCGTTGCAGATTAATGGAGACGGTGAACAGTCATTTCCAAACGACGTCGTTTCCTGTTTCTGGAGGCTAGGAGTTTGGTCCGTGTAACTTTTAAAATTTGTAATTAAATCCCTGGTGAAAATGTGATTAGCCCCCTGCATTCGCGCGCCTTTTTCAATATAATCCTTGGAATTTAATTTCACAATTTGGACCCCAAACGTTTAATATTTCTTCAATTAAGTCCCTGATTTCATTAATTTAATTAAATCCAAGGTCCAATTAAGTCTAAAACTTACCAATTCTCCAATTAAGCCCCTAATTGGATTAATTAAATTAATTCCAAGCTTAATTAAGTCTCAAAACTTATCAATTCTCCAATTAAATCCTTGATTGGATGAATTAAATTAATTTCAAGCTTAATTAAATCTCAAAACTTATCAATTCTCCAATTAAACCCTTAATTGGATTAATTAAATTAATTCCAAGCTTAATTAAATTAATTCCAAAACTTTCAATCATTTTGCCATTAACCCAAATTTTAATTCATCCTTCATTTATTTCATTTTACTTATTTTTTCATCATTATTATTTTTCATCATCATTTTTTTTATCATTTTCAGTAAATAAAATAATAATAATAATTAGAATAAAATGATCAAAAATTGGGTTATAACAGATTCAAAGAACAGTACCTCTGCACATGAGATCAAGGTATTTACGTTAAGATTATGATAAGTTTTTTATTTAAGAAACAATATTTTTTATAAAATACTACCCCCAAAAAAAGAGAGGATGGATTAATAAAAAAAAAAGCTCTTTTTTTATCAAATATATATATATATATATATATATATATATCTTTATTGCAATAAAATCATGAAATTTTTTGTCCATATTTATTTTAATTGCTTTTAGTTTTTATGCAATAAAAACATTGCTCAATTTTTTTTTTCAAGAAAATAATCAATCCATTATTATTTTATTTTTTAATTAAAACTTATTTATAGATTATGATAGGTTGTTAAAAAAAAAAACAAAACAATTTTATAAAAACATTAGTAAAAAAAAATGGAACGTAGTAATAAGGAAAATGGTTTTTGTTTTAAAAAAATATAGATACCTTTTTTATTTTTATTTCAAATCAATTTAAATTATTTTTTTATCCTATGGAATTTAAATTATTTATAAAAATTAATTTTATTATTATATAATAAAAATAAAAAGATTAAAAGTATTTCGCAGCAGGAAATCAAATATCTTCAATATATATCCATAGCCCACAGAGAGAGCACTGCATATTAACATATAATATGTTTTTTTTTTTTTTTTGACAGGGAAAAGAAGTTGATACAAATAAGATCGATAAAAAAAGAGCCATCACCAAAGGACAAAATAGTGGTTGGGTATTTTCCCATGGTATTAATATTGCTTTTCTTCCTTACTTTTTTCCCCCCTTGCCATCCCTAATATTTTAAACTTCAAGAAAATTATATTAAAACATTCTAAACCATTCCAGAAAATTACTTGTTCTGGGAAAGGCATTTGAATTAGGTCAATGCTTTTGGATGCAATTGAGCAAGTGCCAAGAACTCATTAAACAATTAGCCATGTGATGACATTATCAATCTTATTCTTCAATGCCCGCCCTAAGAAATACCTATTTGAGATTTTCCCTGTTACTGGACTACCCGTGTCACTACCAAAAGAGGAAACAAGAAGCATGATAGGGAATCTTCTAGTGGTAGCAGTGCTTGTTGCTGGTGTAACCTTTGCGGGTGTTATACAATTGCCACAATTAAGGGATAACAATAACTCGAGTGATCGTCGTCATGAATTTAACACTACTTATGAGAAACTTCTGTATAGTTATTTAGTTTTCGATGTGGGGGCTTTATCTTTCTCTCTGGTGGCAGCTCTATTCCTTCTTGTGCCAAGCTTTAGTAATCCCAGATTTCAATTATCTGCAGTTTGGTTTGTTTGGCTATTTTCATGATGTTCTGGGCATTCCTTTTGTCTGTGAGAATAGCATTAATAGGATCCCATCGTTCGTTTTTAACAATCTTCATTACAGGGGTGGTCGTTGTTGTTCCTTCGATTATTCTGCTATTTGTCATCCAAGTTCTTCTAAAAGTGCACTTGCACCCTTTCTACTACGGCCTTTTCTTCTTGTTTTTCTACGGTAGCTGGCGGCTGCCTAATAAACTCTCTGATCTCAAGAGGAGTTCAGGATTTTGAGATCGATCATATCTTGGATTGTGTCTGGCGAGCGATTGGAGTAATAATTTGAACTTTGTAATAACTCTTGAGTTTCCAATTGAATGTATGCGCACTTCTACTTTTATATATATATATATATATATATATATATATATATATATATATATATTTTAAGCATGCATTTACTAGACTCCTGTTGTTGTTGTTGGATTGAGTAAAAAAAAATAAATCAAATATTCAAATTAAGATATCAATGTTAATTAAAGATATCAACTTGGTTGGTCTTAACAGTATTAAAATGGCCGTCCCAAAAGCATTGACACGGTGCATAACGATAAAATCAACAAACATCCATCCCATCGCTCCTCTAATTTGAATCAATAAGGTTAATAGGTTCAAGGCATTTGCTTTAGATTTGACGTCACCCTTAAGTAGATAAAAAGAGAACTGCATGATTTTTTCAAGGTAAAAGGAAGAGCAATTTAAAAAAAATGTTTTGTTCTAACAAATACAGCAAAACACTACCCCCACCATCAATAGAAGAGAACACAATATTACAGATTGTGTCCCACGTTGTCATTTGATCATAAGTTTTTTAAGTTGTCTATAGTCTATATATACACCAACCCTCCATCAACAGAAGAGAACACAATACATAATGCAGATTGTGTCCCACGTTGTCATTTGATGATAATTTTTTTTTTGTCTACAGGTATTCCATTTTGAAATTGCGTTATTTTACAAAAAATAAATTTTTTATTAAAATTATTTTTTATATATATTTTTAAATTGTTTTAATATATTTAAACAAAAACAGTATAATAATTAGTAATTACCGTACTATTAAACAACCCTCCATACTGATTAAAAAAAAAAAAAAGAGCAAAGGAGAAGAGAACTCCTGCTTTCCCTCCTGCCCCTTGTCAACTATGATCAGGTCATTTTCAAGCTTGCATTTCAGACTGTTTCTGTTGCAACCTTTCACTCTATCTTTTGCAAGCTTTGAGACTATTATAGAAGCACTCTATCTTTTGCAAGCTTTGAGACTATTATAGAAGTCGTTTTTTTTCAAAGGGGCTTTGAATGATGACCCCCTTGATCGCGGGGCTTCTCTCTCATCATTGAATGGCCTTTTAGGCCTCATTCTTGTCTGATATTGATAATACAGAGGAAATAAAAGACAAGACGGTTGGGCAAGGTGGTCATTATTATCTAAGTTACTGTTTGTTTATTGAAAAATAATTTTTTTTTAAAAATAAATTATTTTATAATGTTTGGTAGTGTAATGAAAAATAAGTTGGAAAACACTTTCCAGGGTTTGGTTATGTCATGAAAAATAAGTTGGAAAATTACTTATAAATGTTTATTTTTATTAAGTTTATTAAAATAATAAGGAACAAATCTTACAAATTAAAAAGTTGAATAAGAATGAAATTGAAAAAAAATATAATTTCATAAATTATTTCAAATAAAATAAATAATAATCAAAATAAAAGAGATCAAATCTAAAAATAAAAGATGAAGAAATTAAAATAATAATAATTAACATTTCATAAATTATTTCAAATAAAATAAGTAACAATAAAAAAAATAAGGACCAAATTTGATAAATAAAAAATTTTAATAAAAAAAAAAGATAAGGAAAAAGCAAATAACAATTATAAAAATGAGGATCAAAGTTAATATAAAAATTAAATTTTAAGAGATGAAATTGAAAAATAATATTCAAAATAAAAAATATATATAGCAATCAAAAGTTTGAGGATCAAATTTGATATAATTAACAAATAATATGACATTTCTAAATTTTTCATAACTTCTGGAAAGTATTTTCCGCCCAAATTTTTCAAGAAAATACTTTCTTGAAAACCAAGTTAAATTTTTTTTTTTACTAAAAAATATTTTTCGTTGATCAATTTTTCTAATAGCAAATAAATATAAAAAAAATTTAAAAAATTATTTTCCAAGAAACAAATAAAACCTAAAATAACAACTTCTGTAATAGTGTGAAAGCTTGCAAAAAGTCGCAAAAGATAGAGTGAAAGGTCGCGACAGGAACAGTCTGAAATGCAAGCTTGAAAATGATCTGATCGTAGGATGTCAAGTCTTGTCTTGAGCAAATGTCATGAACCTTTAAACATTATTGCATCAAATTAGAGCAAGGGTGGGACGATGTTTGTTGACTTTATCGTAATGCAACGTGGTCAATGCTTGGCCATATCCTTGTTCTTGTTGAGCTTGTTTTAAGGGGTGATTTTGGGACGGCCATTTTAATACTGTTAAGACCAACCAAGTTGATATCTTTAATTTATTGAAATTAAAGACATTGTTGACCTAAATTGTTTCATTTATGGACAGTGGATAACAATATTAAAGCCAGGATATCATTTGGTTCTGGAACTTGTTTCGGTTCCATACAATCTAAGACTTCTTTCACTTCATCCCTTGTAAAATCTTCATGTAAGTGAGAGCTCTTATCATCTGTGGCTCGCCCTAAACATTCTTAATCACCTTATCAACTTGATCCAATCAAACCAGGCTCGTTGTGATCACTTCAACCATATTGTTCACCTTTCTGATCTTGTTTCTTGTTACGTTCTAATCACAACTCAGTGTAATTCTTTTAATCTAACCATTTCCTCCCTTATTTATATTAAATAATCCATAACTTAATCAAACAAAAAGTAAAAGAAGATAAAAAGATATAAATAATGATCATGTCATTTAAGTTGCTTTAAATTTTATAATAATAAAAGATTTAAATTACGTTAATACTCTGATTAATTTTCAGTTGAGTCCTTTTTTCTGAGAACAAACTAACGAAATCAAGTGATATAGTTTATATTATTACTTTAAAAAATTTAGTATAATTATAAATTTAATTTAGTATAATTATAAATTTAATTAATTGAGTGGATAGGGTTTCTGTTATAGACAAGGATGCCGCTGCTAGGTGAACATGGCTCGGCAAAACATTAACTTTTATCATACGGTACATGCTTTGCAGCTGATTCTTTTGTTGTTTTTTAATCTTTTCCTTCGTCTCTACTTTTCTCTTGGCAAAAAAATTGAATGCATACTTTACTGGCGCATATTCATTGAAACTAATAATACTCTAATCACCTGTTAGAGAACAAGAGGTAATAATTAATTGGTTTTTGGATTGAGATGCAACGTTACTTAATTTTTAATCAATTGGTTGCATGTGATTTGTTGAAAATATATAAACAAATATATATTTTTTTGTAGCAGTTGGTTTCCAAGCTAACTTATATGAATTTTAACTATTTTTTCAAGGTTCTAAAACTAATAATCAGGCAAATATTCATTAGCTCTGTGATTTATGACATATGAATTGCTAATCTTTAGAGAATAAACTTAGGTCTGACCAGTTAAACCCCCTTAATATCAAATAATATAATATACAAACATGCTAATATAATTCATATTTTCCTCCTTTCCTTTTCCTTTTCTAGATGCTGCTTTAACCATGGCCAAGGCTGCTCTCTCCTTCTGGTCTATTTAAATTAGAAGTCCAGCTGTCTGATATGTATAGCTGATTCAACCAACACCATATTTTCTTTTGCCATGTCTAGCGTAGCAATAAACATTGATGAAAACTCGATTCGGAGAGATCACATGGCAAATGCAATGATAGATAGGCAGTTGCATGAGTTTGTGAGGCAGAACATAAATACTGGGGAATTTAGAAGGCTTGTCCAGCAACGTTCAGCGGAGAAGCTAGTGACACCCTGCGGGAATACACTACTTCACGTAGCTGTAAGCTATGGTTGTTTTTCTGTGAGAATAGTATTAATAGGATGCCATGGTTGGTTGTTAACAATCATCATTACAGGGGTGGCCGTTGTTTTTCCTTCTAAAAGTGCTCTTGCACTATTTCTACTACAGCCGTTTTTTAGTGTTTATCTACAGTAGGTGGTGGCTGCCTAATAAACTCTCTGATATCAAGAAAAAGCACAATCTTTAGTAGGATCAGAGGTCGGGATTCTGGGATCGATAACATCTTGGATTGTGTCTGGCTAGCGATTGTGGTAATAATTTGAACTTTGTAATAACTCTTGAGTTTCCAATTGAATGTATGCGCACTTCTACATATATATATATATATTAAGCATGCATTTTGTTAGGTATTGCCATTAGTGGGACTACCCTACCACCAAACAAAGTGACCACCACCACCAAGCAAGTGGCAGCATCATTAGTGCCACTAATGGTGGCATGTTTTAAGGGAGTCTTGTCCCCTACATGTGCTGGAGAATGCCTATAAAGGAGGCTTATATTTGAGAGCAAGATTGAGAGGGTGAGAACGTGAGGCTTGTAGAGAGTGGAAGAGAAAGAGAAGAGAAAGGGCTGCTGCCCATGGCAGCAGCCCTGCAGCTGCAAGAGCAGCAGAGATGTGAGTTGAGTGGATGATCCTCCTCCATGTATTTATTGTATTCTTTCTCTACTCTAATAAAATGGACTCTCTCCCGTGGATGTAGGCGGTTTTGCCGAACCACGTAAAATATTGTGTCTCAGTGTGCTTCCCTTCGTTGAGCAATTATCAGTTCATCACCGGTCACCGGATTCCGCGCCCAACAATTGGTATCAGAGCTTATGGTTTGAAGTGGTGTTTGATTTTTTCTCAAAAATGAAAGTTGTCAAAATTATGTTTTGACCATACCATCGTGTAGAGGCGGACGATACGAAGCCACCGGTGAAAACGGCGTCAAAATCGGAAGTCGGACATGGCCGCACTCTCCATCACTCTCCGGCAAGGCGTCTGTCCACGCGCGCAGACGCGCCCCACGCTTGCCACGCGTCAGCATCATGGGACCCACATGCCACGTCATTAGCCGCGAGCCGAGCCAAGCCTAAATGGAGCCGAGCCGAGCCGCGAGCCGAGGGAAAGGATTCTGTGCAGCAGAGTCTACGTGCAACTGGATCTGAGATTGAATCTGAGTCGTTGATAAGGCCAGAATTGTTATGATCGAATCTTAGCCGTCTGAAGTGCGATTTGGACGATTCAAGACATGTTTCCAGCTAAGTTGATCATTCCGGATGCAATGGTACGGTCCGATCGTTGAGATTCGAGACCGAAAATGGCAGTGGTGAATTATTGAAGAGAGATTGCCCGATCAGGAGGCATCTGAGGGTCATCATGGTGGTCGATGGAGAAGAAGAAGAAGAAGGTGCACATGTTTACCCAATTACATGTGCTAAACTGTTAAATGGAAAAATGTAATGCCTTGATGGAAGGCAAAATTGGGACACTCTGGACACCCGGTTATGTGGACAATTAAAGGTGAAGAGTGAAAACTGATGAAGACCAATCTTGACGAATCTAAGCACTAGTAGTCTTGCCAGATGTTGAGAAATCAGGTATAAAACCAGTATATTCCAGATCACTTGCAAAGGAAAGCCGCAACAAAGCTAGCAAATGGTTGTATATACGGAGAGACAGTACGATGGATAGATATGGCCTAAGAAGTTCTGTCTAGGAGATTGGGTTTTAAGCGGGACCGTTGTGACCCCTCCAATCTTTCCTGGGAACTTGCTTAGTGGAAGGATTATCCATACGGTACTATTTTCGTATATGTAACAGTTTGTAATGAAACTGATGAAGACTAGCAGGATGACGGCACAAGGGGAACAATTGGGTTCCGTATGATCAAGGATCTGATGGAGTGGTGATTTCTCTAAAGAAGTTAGATTCGGTGACTGTAATTTATCGAGGGGAGAATTGATGAAGACCCTGATAATGGAAGAGAAATACAGCAAGGGGATAAAGATTGGCACCCTATTTTGACTTGGACAGGTGTTGTGACAGGATGAGCTGCTGTCAAACATAAGCAAGGAATGGGGAGAAATCTGGAGAACAGAAATTGCACGAGGGCACACAGAGATTGTGCAAGAGTACCCGGAGGATCCAACGAGGTACTGTGATGAGACAACAGGTGCAAGGAGAAGAAGAGTTCCCAGATGAAGCTCAGAGCAGAGACTGTGTACAACAGGAAGTCTCTTGTGCTCTTGATGAAGACAACAGGCGAGGACCTTTCCAATGCATGCAAGAATGGAAAGATGAGTTGTTGCAGAGGCACCTAATTAAGGGGGTGCAAATGCCTATGATAAAAGGCGAAGACACCAAAGAGAGTGGTGTAGGTGGAGCTGTCAAGCAGAAAGGCGTAGAAGCTCCAAACATAGAAATCGAGGTGGAGGATTGCGAGGAGTATACCGCAACTTTCTCTTTCTATGTAATCAGTGGTAGTAATCTCTCCCAAGTCCACATGGTGGTAGAGAATCTTGAAGCCACTGGAGTCATCCCGATGAAGGAGGATGAGACCGCTCCAAGACGAGCGGAGACACCTCGGATGGAAGGTGTGAGGGCCATGAAATGAGCCCAGTTCAGACCGCCGCATGACGACGAGCGGAGACACCTCAGGAGAAGGTGTAAGGGCCATGATAGGAGCCCCAGTTCAGAACGCCCCAGAGCCGATGTGATGGCTAGATATAAGTGGACAGATGGATAGCCAATGAAGTGGCTATGATGAGTATGAAGACAATTGCAGGATTGACTTTCATGGATATTGCCCCCATGCTAAAGATCAATGAGCTAGAAGACATTTGCCTTGGACAATAAGTGGATAACTTGTGGAGCATTAAGACGCGGCTGCTATGAAGGAGCAGAGGGCATGCGCAGGTTCCGGGAACGAGTTGACTCTTGTCAAGGTGGTGAGCTCGGAGATGGCATTGTAATACTCAGAGTATGAAGACAAATATGGATCAACCTTTAATGGGCTATCCCCATGGTTAAAGGTGGAGAGCTACCTGGACTCTTACGACTAAGAGCGAGAGACTCATGGAGAAGTAAGGCGTGGTTCCTACGGTGGAACAGAGGGCAGGCGCAACTCCTGGATGAGTAGACTCTTGGAAGAGTGGTGGGCTTGTGATCATATTGAGATACTCAGATAATGACTGTCGCACTTGGGAATATCAGTTTGAGGGGGTGCTGTAAGCCTTGGTGTGAGGCTTGATAAATCATTCCGGACCGACCATGGTTGATACGCTCGAAGGGGAATGTTCCCAGAGACAAGCGTTAACATTCTTCAGATGTGATGTGTGAGACCATCTGGTTGAAGTGATCCTTTGGTGTAAGCAAGGGTGTGCTTTGGCGACTCTGGTGATTGAAAGGTTTGGCGAGTACCTGTAAACTTGGCCACGGACGCTCTCAGAATGGTAAGCTTGGAAAAGCTGCAGAATGCAAGCTTGTGCTGATGAAGCAAGAGGACAATTGCCCACATAAATGGCAAAGGGGGTGATTGTTAGGTATTGCCATTAGTGGGACTACCCTACCACCAAACAAAGTGGCCACCACCACCAAGCAAGTGGCAGCATCATTAGTGCCACTAATGGTGGCATGTTTTAAGGGAGTCTTGTCCCCTACATGTGCTGGAGAATGCCTATAAAGGAGGCTTATATTTGAGAGCAAGATTGAGAGGGTGAGAACGTGAGGCTTGTAGAGAGTGGAAGAGAAAGAGAAGAGAAAGGGCTGCTGCCCATGGCAGCAGCCCTGCAGCTGCAAGAGCAGCAGAGATGTGAGTTGAGTGGATGATCCTCCTCCATGTATTTATTGTATTCTTTCTCTACTCTAATAAAATGGACTCTCTCCCGTGGATGTAGGCGGTTTTGCCGAACCACGTAAAATATTGTGTCTCAGTGTGCTTCCCTTCGTTGAGCAATTATCAGTTCATCACCGGTCACCGGATTCCGCGCAACTAGACTCCTGTTGTTGTTGTTGGATTGAGTAAAAAAATCAAATTAAGATATGAATGTTAATTAAAGATATCAACAGCTTGGTTGTGTTGGGTATGCAACCAAAGTCCCACATTGGCTAGAAATGGGGAGGATCAAGGGTATATAAAGATGGACAAATATCTCCATTGGTATGAGGCCTTTTGGGGTATAGCCCAAGAGCAAATCCATGAGGGCTTAGGCTCAAAGTGGACAATATCATACCAATGTGGAGATAAGTGGTGTCCGTAGTCCCTACAAGTTGTATCAGAGCCTTGCCCCGGAGTTAGCCATGATGGATGAATCCTCGGAATGCCGAACAAAAGGTGGTGGGGCCCCCCAAGCAAATCACGATGTAATCCGTGGATCAGCTCTATTGGATAGGCGGTGTGCTTCACGGACGTGTCCTGGCTCCAACACGGTGAAGAGGAGTTGACCTAGAAAGAGCAAACTCTCAAATCAGGTAGTGCTCTCCGGATGCTTCATGGATGTGTCCTGACCCCAACACGGTGAAGTGGAGAATGAAGAATCATGGTTGATAGAGAGTGGACGGATGAATGATTGTTTGAGGGGAGGCTCGGTGGTCCTTTATTTGAGGGGAGGATTGTTGGGTATGCAACCAAAATCCCACAAAATCCCACATTGTTGGGGAGGATCAAGGGTATATAAAGATGGACAAAATGTCAATTTGTGTTGGACTGTATATATTGAGAAAGCTTGGCCAATACAATAGTGACTGTTATTTCCTGACAGAAGTATAGATGAATTGTATGATTCGTTGTTATATCATTCATTGGCATAATGTGAAGGTGCATAATGATTTGAAGTAAGGAGGCGATAGAAAATGATATCACATTGATGGTGATTTGATTGTTTTTGGTTGAAAAATGAGCTTATATATTTTATATATCTTAAGATATTTAAGAAGGGTATAGTAATTATTTTTTAAAATATTTTTGTTTCAAATATTTTTTTTAAAAAACATTTATTTTTAATATTAACAATGTGGAGATAAGTGGACAATATCATACCAATATGGAGATAAGTGGTGTCCGTAGTCCCTACAAGTTGTATCAGAGCCTTGCCCCGGAGTTAGCCATGATGGATGAATCCTCGGAATGCCGAACAAAAGGTGGTGGGCCCCCCCAAGCAAATCACGATGTAATCCGTGGATCAGCTCTATTGGATAGGCGGTGTGCTTCACGGACGTGTCCTGGCTCCAACACGGTGAAGAGGAGTTGACCTAGAAAGAGCAAACTCTCAAATTAGGTAGTGCTCTCCGGATGCTTCATGGATGTGTCCTGACCCCAACACGGTGAAGTGGAGAATGAAGAATCATGGTTGATAGAGAGTGGACGGATGAATGATTGTTTGAGGGGAGGCTCGGTGGTCCTTTATTTGAGGGGAGGATTGTTGGGTATGCAACCAAAATCCCACAAAATCCCACATTGTTGGGGAGGATCAAGGGTATATAAAGATGGACAAAATGTCAATTTGTGTTGGACTGTATATATTGAGAAAGCTTGGCCAATACAATAGTGACTGTTAATTCCTGACAGAAGTATAGATGAATTGTATGATTCGTTGTTATATGATTCATTGGCATAATGTGAAGGTGCATAATGATTTGAAGTAAGGAGGCGATAGAAAATGATATCACATTGATGGTGATTTGATTGTTTTTGGTTGAAAAATGAGCTTATATATTTTATATATCTTAAGATATTTAAGAAGGGTATAGTAATTATTTTTTAAAATATTTTTGTTTCAAATATTTTTTTTAAAAACATTTATTTTTAATATTAACATATTAAAATCATATAAAAAACACATATTATTTTCATTCTTGGCATGGATTTTGTTACAAAATTTATGAGACACCAAATTCTTTGCCTAAACACCACGTTCATCAAACCCTTTTGATGCAATGTTTTTTTTTTTATGGAAGATCCAGCAAATCTCTTTGAAAACTAGAATGAAATGCTCACTTTTATATATATATATATATATATATATATATATATATATTCAAAAATATTCAAAATTCAAAATTATTTTTAGAGCACGAAAAGATAAACCTTCAAACTATAAAAGATCAAATTATTAGAAAAATAGCTAGATTAAAAGATTTGACAAGATGAGATGAAGGAAGAAAAAAAAAAGGTTATTGGTGCTTCAATTAATGACTTTCAATATTGTTATCCTCTAATTAGTATTAATAATACTTATTTTTATGGTAAGTGCTACGCTAAGATGTTGGTTGTAGTTGCTTATGATACGAATAATAGAATTTATCCATTATATTTTTTTGATATAGAATAAAAGACAAACAAACCTAGTTTCATTTTCCGAGATATTCATGTAACCGATGCAATATGCCTCTGATATCTGAGAAAGAATTGATTGGTATAACAATATGATTTTATATTTATTGAATACCAAAATAGTTTTATTGTGGATGATGACTACTAATTAGTTTTTAATATATGTATATAGATTAATTACTTGGTACGGCAAGCTTAGAAAGCAACAATAATTATCTGTAAAGATGTCGATAAGATGGGATATAATGTGGCCAACATCACCCTCAATTTATGTTGTGACGAACTTCAAGAAGTTAGGGAGGTTCAATGTCTTGAAGCAACATTAATGGAAGATGACATTGCTTATCGTTAAAGTGTTAAGGATGTTGGCTCGTCCATGATCATTCCAAGTCCATCAGTGTACTAGGATGATATTGGTTCTCCTCAAACCTACATGGATATTTCATACCCGGCCTTGAATTGAATGAGCTGGGAGATTATTAGATATAATTATATGTTGTAATAATTATGAATAGATGTATTGTTAGTTTAATTTTTAATAAAATGTTATATTATCTTAATCATTAGTGTATATTTATTATTTATGATTTAATATATTACATGCTGCTTCTATAAATTGCATTTTAATAAAAAAAAAAATTGGTTACTTTTTTATTGTACAAATTATTGTTTTTTTTTTTTTTTGAAAATTAAGAGCAAAATAGATTACTCCTAGATGTCTCTATTAAATGAGTCATAGATGACATATGGAAAAATGATCTTCCCAAGCAATGTTTTGAAACCCGGCCCGGCGGGTCGACCCGGGATCCGGCTAACCTGGGACTGGAACTGGGCCAAGTTGAAGAAAAAAAAGAAGAAAGGAAAAAACCTGATGTGACCCGGCGGGGTTGACCTAGCAAGATCCGGCCGCAAACCCATTGACTTTTGTTTTTTTTTTTTACCAACACGACGTCGTTTTAATTATTTTTTTTAAATGACCCAGCCGACCCAGTAACCCGATCAAAACTCAAAACCCGGGTCTTGAACCGGGCCGGGTCTTAAAACTATGTTCCCAAGCTAAGATATCTCAAGTTGCAACACCGCTTTTGTTGCCTCGTGCTCCTTCTGAGGACTACATCGTAGGTGGAGAGAAGATACCACGGGGCATGATTGTGATGGTCAGTGTATGTGCTTTATATAGGGTTCCAAAGTTGTGGGAAGAGGATGAGAGCTTCGAGCTACAAAGATCTAAAAATATACCAACTAGTGATGTTTGAATCTCTACTATTGATATCGAATATCCAATTTGCATTGATATTAATATTGATGCATATTGCGACTCGGTGAGCTAATTAAGATTACTAGGGATAAAATAAAATAAAATAAAAAAACAAAAGTTGTCATCTGATAATCAGTGGCCATAACTAATTTTTGAAGGTTCTAAATAATATATATATATAAAATTTTATTATTATATAAATAAATAAAAGTATCAACGAGATCAAATATCTACGTCCCATCCCTCCTCTAATTTGAATCAATAAGGTTCCAGGTTCAAGGCATTTGCTTTAGATTTGTGATAATGTAAAAAGTTTTTTTAAAAAATTATTCTAATATATTTTGTATAATGTTAAAAAATTAAAAAAATTATTTTAATATATTTTTAAATAAAAAATCACTTTAAAAAACAACAACTATTTTACTTTGAATTACCCCATTAATAATCTCTTTGACTATCAATCTTGGTAAAAAGGCAAAAGAGAATTTTGAGGTGTATAACTGAACTCATCAGGTCTTGATTTTGTTTTTTAAATTTCATCAGTTCGAGAATCACTAGAAATTTATATAATCGTTAACTTCAAAGTCTTAAAAAATTAGTCGAAACGCGCTTAAACTGACCCGAATATCTATTATTAAAAAAAAAAAAAAAAAAAGCAAAGGAGTAGACTATTCTCTTGATTACGAGTGTTCGGTTAAGTTAGTATATTTTTTAAAAAAATATCGCTTAAGTTGTGCACAAGTTCTACACTTAAAAAATTGGCAAGTTCTGCACAATCAATCAAAATAAGGTCTACACTTCCAAGATTAGCTCTTGGAAAGCGAAACTTGACAACTATTCTCTTGTCCCGACTTTGGAAATGAAAGATCGGAGTCTGGACGAAGTACCTTCCTAGCATCTAAGAGAACATCCATCTCCATCAATATGGACCGAATCAACACAGACCGAGTCCAGAAAAGACTTAAGACTAGCAAGTTGCATAGACTAATACTTTTTTTTCTGTTTTTTCTTTTTCTTTTTCCAAACGAAAGCGATTTCATCCAATAAGACTTCGCTGGCATTGTCTGAAAATTCAGCATCAGTGGCTTCGACCTGGTCAGACAATAGCTAAAACTATAAAAGACAAAAAAACAATTTTTACATACTCTATTAACTCTACAGAGAAAAAACAAAAAAAAGACGCCCTTACAAGTCATAAAATCAGTTTCTCACATATTGTTAGGAGTGCTCGACACGTTTGTTTAGATAATTTACAAGTTATAGTTTGTTATTAGGACACTATCGTTAAGTGTTATATATTTGTTTTTTTAAATTATTTTCTATTTAAAAATATATTAAAATAATTTATTTTAAATTACTTTAAACATAACACATTAAAATAATTTAAAAATATTAAATAAAAAATTAATTTAATGAAAAGAGGATGAGAGCTTCGAGCTAGAGAGATCTAAAAATATATCAACTAGTTAATTTCGAATCTTTGCTATTGATATCAAATATCCAATTTGCATTGATATTAATATTGATGTCTAGTGTGACACAGTGAGCTAATTAAGATTATTAAGGATAAAATTAAAAAAAAAAGTTGTCGTCTGATAATCAGTAACCATAACTAATTTTTGAAGGTTCTAAATAATATATATAACAATTTTTATTATTATATAATTAAATAAATAAATAAATAAAAGTATCTATGAGATCAAATATTTTCATCCCATCCCTCCTCTAATTTGAATAAATAAAATTCACAGGTTCAAGATCAAATATATTCACAATATTGTTGTTCTAATTTGAATCAATAAGGTTCACAGGTTCAAGGCATTTGTATTAGATTTGTGATAATGTCAAAAAAAAAAAAAAGGAAAAAAAAAGTAAGATTCACGTTACTTAAGATTCCATTGACATGCAGTTTGGTCTATTTAAATTAGAAGTCCAGCTGTCTGATATGTATAGCTGATTCAACAAACACTATATTTAATTTCTTTTGCCATGTCTAGCGTAGCAAATATGGATTCTTTGCATGGATTTTGTTAGAAACTTTATGAAGCACCAAATTCTTTGCCTAAACACCACGGTCATCAAACCCTTTTGATGCAATGTTTTTTTTATAAAATATTTTTTCAAGTTTATCTAATATATATAAAATATTTAATATAAAATATTTAATCACTTACAATTGTCATAACCCAATTTTTGACCTTTTTATTTTTATTATTTAAAAAAAAAGATGATGAAAAATAAAAATAAAATAAATGAAGGATTAATTAAAATTTGGGTTAAGGGCAACATGATTGGAAGTTTAAAGATTTAATTAAACTCTTGACTAGTTTAATTAATTAAATCAAGGGTTTAATTGGAGAAATTGATTTAATTAAAATTTAGATTATTTTAATTAATGAAATCAAGAGTTTAATTGAAGAATTAATGAATTTGAGGAATTAATTAAACTTTGATTTAATCAAAAACCCAAAGCAAATTATAATTCACTTGGTACAGTGGCAAACGAATTATAATTCACTTGACACAGTGGCAAGTGAATTATATCACTTGCTACAGTGCAAGCGAATTATAATTCACTTGCTACAGTGGCAAGTGAATTATAACACTGGCTACTGTGGCAAGTGAAGGCGTGCGCTACGCACGCCGAAAGGAAAGTGTTTTCCTTTTCTAACAGAAGGAAAACACTTTCCTTCGAGCACGTTATTAATTCTAGGTGGATGGAATTCAGTTTTCTTTCATTATTTTCCTTTATCGTTGTCAAACATAGGAAAAGCAGGAAAGTGAATTCCAGGAATTCACTTTCCTGCAATCAAACACGGCCTTTATGAAGCACCAAATTCTTTGCCTAAACACCACGGTCATCAAACCCTTTTGATGCAATGTTTTTTTTATGAAAGATCTAGCAAATCTCTTTTTAAAACTATATATATTCAAAAAAATATTCAAAATTATTTTTAGAACACGAGAAGATAAACCTTCAAGTTGTAAAAGATCAAAATATTAGAAAAATAACTAGATTGAAAGATTTGATAAAATGAGATGAAGGACAAAAGAAGAAGAAGAGGTTATTGGTGCTTCAATTGATGACTTTCAATACTGTTATCCTCTAATTAGTATTAATAATACTTATTTTTATGGTAAGTGCAAAGTTAAGAAGTTGGTTGCAGTTGTTTATGATATAAATAATGAAATTTATCCATTATATATATGTTTTTGATATAGAATAAGAGACAAACAAACCTAGTTGCATTTCTCGAGATATTCATGTAACTCGATGCAATATGTCTCTAATATCTAAGAAAGAATTGATTGGTATGCAATATGATTTTATATTTATTAAATACCAAAATAGTTTTATTGTGGATGATGACTAATAATTAGTTTTTAATATATGTATATAGATTAATTACTTGGTACGAAAAGCTTAGAAAGCAGTAATAATTATCTGTAAAGGTGTCATAAGATGAGATATAATGTGGCCAACATCCCCCTTAATTTATGTTGTGACGAACTTCAAGAGGTTGGGGAGGTTTAACGTCTTGAAACAACATTAGCGGAAGATGAAATTGCTTATCGTGAAAGTGTTAAGGATGTTGGCCTATCCATGATCATTCCAAAACACTTTAAAAAATAACAATTATTTTACTTTAAATTACCCCATTAATAATCTATTTGACCATCGATCTTGGTAAAAAGGCAAAAGAGAATTCTGAAGAGTGTAACTGAACCCATTAGGTCTTGATTTTGTTTTCTAGATGTCACTAGTTTGAGGATCATTAAAGGTTTATATGATTGTTAACTTTAAAGTCTTAAAAAATTAGTCGAGATGCGATTAAATTGACCCGAATATCTATTATTAAAAAAAAATAAAGGCAAAGGAGAAGACTATTCTCTTGATTACGAGTGTTCGGGTAAGTTAGTAAATTTTAAAAACATATCGCATATGTTCTGCACAATCAATCAAAATAAGTTGTACTTTAAAAATTGGCAAAAGCGAGAGGGGATTAGATTTTTCTGTTTTCTTTTTCCAAACGGAAGCGATTTCATCCAATAATAATTCGCTGAATTGTCTGAAAATTCAGCATCAGTGGCTTCTTCGACGACCTGGTCAGACAATAGCTAAAAATATAAAAGGCAGACTCGTATATAGGTAATTTAATTTACCCAAAACAGCTTTGGTAAAAGAAACACTAAACATTACCAGTAGATGTTTAATTGAGAAAAATTAGAGGTTACGGTTTATATTATCAATAACCCATTGAAATGCTTAAGAATAAATACTAATAATTAGCAATTTAATTACAGCTTCTCATCATCCTGATGGCATCCCAGTACAGATCCCTCTACTTCTCAAAATCCTTTTGTATGTTGTCACCTTTAAAAAGTTAATTTAATAAACACCTAGGTTATTTTCCTCTTTTCATTTTTATCTTCATTCACTGAGGTTACTATAAAAAATAAAAAAAATATATTATTTTAATATATTTTTAAATAAAAAATATTTAAAAAATAATTTTTACATAATATTAACACTACAGAGAAAAACAAAAAAGAAGACGCCCTTACATGTCACAAAATCAGTTTCTGACATATTGCTAGGAGTGCTCGACACGTTTGTTTAGATAGTTTACAAATTTATAGTTTGTCATTAGAAAACTATCGTTTGACTTGATTTTTAAATCTTATTTGAAAGTGTTATATATTTGTTTTTAAAATTATTTTCTATTTAAAAATATATTAAAATAATTTATTTTAGATTTCTTTAAACATAACACATTAAAAAAATTTTAAAATATTAAATAAAAAAATATTTTTTTAAAAAAATATTTTTAAAATATAAAAGCAAATATTTTTTTTTTTATAATCGTGGGTGTCCGGACCAGCTTACACAAACCTCGACTAATCCTTCAAAACCCTGAAGTTAACGATCATGCTAGCCGGAAACACTAATTAATCTTAATTTAATACCAATGAAATAGAAAATAATTGTCTTTTCTATATACTTTCTCTAGTTCTGTTAGTATCATGTGCCTTACATAATATATCGGATCATATAGATATCCTTACAACACAACTTAAGTTATTGAAAGGATCTCAGAGACCCATCAAAACATGAAAGTCAAGATCTTTCAAAAATTGAATTCTTATTTAAAGAGTACATAACCGCATGAATAAGCTTATACTAACATGTTGATTTGGGATTATTGATATAATTTACAATCCCAACCATAATGCATGGAAGCTTAGAAAGTATAAAGCTGGTGGTTATTGAGATTTATAACTCTTAAATTAATAATTTTTAAATAATAAATTTAGGATTTGACGTTAAATTTTTAAAATTAAATAATATAAGATTTAAAATAGTAAAATCAGTGGATTTACTTGTTGCCTATGACATGTACCAATCACAAATTGCCGTCAGATTTGACTCAAAGTAAGGTACTGAATTTCTGGATTTACTAGGTGCCTCGGGCATGTGCCAATCACAAATGGTATTTGGAGAAGTTTATATATATATATATATAATTTTTGTATAGCTGATTCAACAAACACAATATTTTCTTTTGCCATGTCTAGCGTAGGCTACGAAGCAATAAACATTGATGAAAACTCGATTCCGAGAGATCACATGGCAAATGCAATGATAGATAGTCAGTTGCATGAGTGTGTGAGGCAGGACAATACTGCGGCCTTTAAAAGCCGTGTCGAGCAACATTTAACAGAGAAGCTAGTCACACCCTGCGGTAATACACTGCTTCACGTAGCTGTAAGCTATGGAAGTGACAATATTACATCTTATCTGGCTGGAACGTTTCCTTCTCTAATCACCATTCAAAACAGCCAGAAGGACACAATCCTTCATCTTGCTGCCAGAGAAGGAAAGGCCAGTCATCCAATTAAATCTCTTGTGGAATCGAATCCGAGCTTGATGGGGAAGACAAATACAAAGGGAAACACTCCTTTGCATGATGCAGTGGTCAAGGGCAACAAAGACCTTGCCATTTTCCTAGTTTCCAGAGATCCAAAAGCGGCCTATTACAACAACAATAATGGCAAGTCTCCTTTACATCTGGCTGTTGAGAACGGCAATAAGAAAGAGATACTTGATGATCTCTTGAAAACGAAAGCTTCGTTCCCTATAAAAAGTGAAGATGGTGATGCCCTACCAAAAGGAAAGTCACCTGTTCATGCTGCCATCAAGCAACGTAACAGAGGTGATCACAATTTCATTACTCACTAGAAAATGAATTACATACAAACAATTGTTGCAAAGCTATCATCTTTATATTCGTTTGAAACATTTTCTTTTGATTTTCAGATATTTTGGAGAAAATTGAAAAGGAAAAGCCAGAGCTATTACGTCTCACCGAGGAAGGGTTGGGAAATTCACTGCATTATGCATCTTCCATAGGTTTTCTGGAAGGAGTTCGATTCCTATTAAAGAAGTTTCACGATGGTGCTTATGAAACAAACCGTCAAGGCGACTATCCTATCCATGTAGCATGCAAAAGTGACTCTGTTGATGTAGTGAAGGAATTTCTTGATATATTCCCATATCCTAAAGAATTCCTCAATGAAAAGGGGCAGAATATTCTTCATGTAGCGGCTGAAAATGGACAGGGCAATGTGGTAAGGTACATACTCGAAAACGATCAGAAGATCGTAGAACCACTGCTAAATGAGATGGATGAGGATGGGAATACACCTTTGCATTTGGCAGCACGACATGGTCAATCCACGGCTGCATTTGTTCTTGTGCGTGACAAACGCGTTGAAAATTGAATTGTTAACAACGAAAATTTTACACCATATGATGTTGCGAAACAACAATCTAAAATGGCTGTAGACCAATATAACAAAACAGATGAAATGGTATGCTATTTGATCATCATTTATCGAGGCTACAAAAGTACATATTTTAAGAGTATTATTTATTTAATATTTTGGTTTCTGGGCTTCCTCTTTGTTGCCAGCTTGCTAAGGAACGAGAGCAGTTTGATTCAAAGAACAGTATTCCTGCGGACGAGATCCAGGTATGAGAGTTCTGTTGAAAAACAATGTTGTTACACTTTAAACCGTTTGGTAACGTGGCTGCGGGTGAGGTTCACCCGCAGCCATACATAATTTTATTTGGTAACGTAAAAGATTCTGCTTTTTATTGGTAAGGCCCACGAAAAGTTGAAATAAAACCGAGGTTCAGGAGAAGCAACATTTTGCTGCTTCTCCTGATGGAAGAAAGTTGGAACAGTGGAGCATGGCTTCCTCTTTATCGAGGCTACAAAAGTACAATATTTTCTTTTGCCATGTCTAGCGTAGGCTACGAAGCAATAAACATTGATGAAAACTCGATTCCGAGAGATCACATGGCAAATGCAATGATAGATAGTCAGTTGCATGAGTGTGTGAGGCAGGACAATACTGCGGCCTTTAAAAGCCTTGTCGAGCAACATTTAACAGAGAAGCTAGTGACACCCTGCGGTAATACACTTCTTCACGTAGCTGTAAGCTGTGGAAGTGACAATATTACATCTTATCTGGCTCCAACGTTTCCTTCTCTAATCACCATTCAAAACAGCCAGAAGGACACAATCCTTCATCTTGCTGCCAGAGAAGGAAAGGCCAGTGATGCAATTAAATCTCTTGCGGAATCGAATCCGAGCTTGATGAGGAAGACAAATACAAAGGGAAACACTCCTTTGCATGATGCAGTGATCACCGATAACAAAGAAGTTGCCATTTTCCTAGCTTCCAGAGATCCAGAAGTGGCCTATTACAGCAACAAGAATGGCAGGTCCCCTTTATACCTGGCTGTTGAGAATGGCAATAAGAACGGGATACTTGATGATCTCTTGGATTTGGGAGCTTCGATTCCTATAACAAGAGAAGATGGTGATGCCCTACCAAAACGAAAATCCCCTGTTCATGCTGCCCTCGAGCAACGTAACATAGGTGATCACAATGTCTATACTCACTAGAAAATGATTTACATACAAACAATTGTTGCAAACCTATCATCTTTATATTCATTTGAAACATTTTCTTTTGATTTTCAGATCTATTGGAGAAAATTGCAAAAGCAAAGCCAGAGCTATTATGTCTCACTGACGAAGAGTTGGGAAATTCACTGCATTATGCATCATCCATATGTTTTCTGGAAGGAGTTCGATTCCTATTAAAGAAGTTTCTCAATGGTGCTTATAAAACAAACAGAGAAGGCAACTATCCAATCCATGTTGCATGCAAAAATGAATCTGTTGATATAGTGAAGGAATTTCTTGATATTTTCCCATATCCTAAAGAATTCCTCAATGAAAAAGGGCAGAATATTCTTCATGTAGCGGTTGAAAATGGACAGGGCAATGTGGTAAGGTACATACTCGAAAACGATCAGAAGATAGTAGAACCACTGCTAAATGAGATGGATGAGGATGGGAATACACCTTTGCATTTGGCAGCACGACATGGTCAATCCATGGCTGCATTTGTTCTTGTGCGTGACAAACGCGTTGAAAATTCAATTGTTAACAACGAAAATTGTACACCATATGATGTTGCGAAACAACAATCTCAAAAGGCTGTAGACCAATATGACAAAACAGATGAAATGGTATGCTATTTGATCATCATTTATCGAGGCTACAAAAGTACATATTTTAAGAGTATTATTTATTTAATATTTTGGTTTCTGGGCTTCCTCTTTGTTGCCAGCTTGCTAAGGAACGAGAGCAGTTTGATTCAAAGAACAGTATTCCTGCGGACGAGATCCAGGTATGAGAGTTCTGTTGAAAAACAATGTTGTTACACTTTAAACCGTTTGGTAACGTGGCTGCGGGTGAGGTTCACCCGCAGCCATACATAATTTTATTTGGTAACGTAAAAGATTCTGCTTTTTATTGGTAAGGCCCACGAAAAGTTGAAATAAAACCGAGGTTCAGGAGAAGCAACATTTTGCTGCTTCTCCTGATGGAAGAAAGTTGGAACAGTGGAGCATGGCTCCACTGTAATAGTTTTTTTTTTTAATTTTAAAAAACCAGAAAAAGTTGAGTTTAGGTTTTTTTTTTTTTCTGAAAAACCAGAAAAAATTAAATGATTTCACTCGTATTATTCATATGAACGTGAACAATATTTTTTTTTGTTTTTTTTTAAATCATGAAAACTGTAGTTTTTGTCGAATGAATTTTGTACATAATAAAATTGTAAATTTTTGTTTTTTAAAAAATGAGTTTTAGTTGAAAAACTAGTATTTAATATTATTTATAACACTACATAAATTAGAAGGATATAGCATGATGACGTAGCATTTGTGAAATTTGATCACAATTCCAATTATGTTCTTGCCGTGTCTGACCCAATTAAAAAAAATTCAATTTTTAATTGTGTTTTATTCAAAAAATTAGAAAGAGATCACTTGATGACGTAACAAAAAATTTAGTTTTTGTTGTTGCGTGTTTAAGAAACCATGAAAAATATAGTTATTGTTGGATAGATTTCGTATGTGATGACATTGCATGTAGTTTAATAAAATAATAAAAAAATATTTGATATCAATATTATTTATTTCATGTTGTAATAATAGTAGTTAAATCTACAATATTTAAATTAAAACTATTTTTTAAATTATTTTATAACCTCAATTTAAAAAGTATTTTTTTAACAAAACACATTAAACTACTTTTTGTTCAACCTCAATTTCAACCACAGTTTTAACCAAATATATATTTTTTCAAACCAACCTCACTAAAAATACTTTTTATAAAACAACTTTTTTAAAATCATAACCACAACAGCAACTGCAATACCAAACACACCCGACATGGATTCCATTTCACTAAAGGATATCATATTTTACATAATAAAGGATGATGTCATGAAAAAATGGAAACAGAGTATATAACTTAACACTCTTAAAAGCTGACTGAAATTCAGGACTAAAGATATAATATAAAATCGTATCCTTAAACCTCAATTAGCTGTTAAAGCTTTTGAGTTGAGTGGTTCTTTGATATACTCAATCATCCTTTGTCAGAAGAGCTCATGTCATGTAATTTGTACAATTATCTGCTCTGCGTTGCTTCATGATTTCTGTCTTCATTCCTCAGATCGAAGTTAATTCAGAAGATGTGAAGGATGGAAAGAAGAATTCTACAACAGAAAAGTCCACCGCTTCGACTGGTTCTCAAGGAAAGGTACAAGTTTACATTGACTACACAAAATCGAGGTTAATTATCTCTTCTAAGCTCAAAGAACTACTTTCCAAACATGGGCTGATCATCAGTTTCAGTGGCTTATATTGTTGGCTAGCCATAGCACAAAAGGAAAGAAGGAAAGAAAGAAAAAAGAGGTAGCTCTATTCATTAACTTAAAATTATGTTTTTTTACAGGACAAAGCAGTTGATTCAAAGCACTACAAGCTGCTTGATTATTATGGAACGGTAATATTACACATCTTCTTTCCTATATTTTTTCTAGTCATCCCTATTCTTTTGAACATCTACTTGAAGGCCGATTAATATATATTCTATACAATTATTTTCAAAATTCAGAAATTATTCCAGAATCGTGCTTGTTCTTAAAAAAAAAAAAAAAAAAAAAAAGGATTTCAAGGCCAACGCTTTTGCATGCGATTGAGGGAGTGCCAGAAACTCATTATTATGAAGTTTGTTTCCCCTTGCTATGCAGATGACAACATTATCTATCTTATACTTCCATGCCCGCCCTGAGAAATCCCTATATGAGCGTTTCACTAGGACTCAAGGCAAGCAGCCAAGGAAACAGGAAACAAGGATCAGGATACAGAATCTTCTTGTTGTAGCGGTGCTTGTTGCTGGTGTAACCTTTGCGGGTGCTATACAGATGCCACAACAAAAGGATAAAAATAACAGCACTGCATTTTACACCAGTACTACTGCCTCCCGGGACAGCACTGAATTTAACAGCATTACTAACAGCACTGCCTTTGACAGCACTGTTTCATCTCTTTTGGATGGTTATTTGTGTCTTGATGTGTGGGCTTTAAATACCTCTGTGGTGGCAGCTATAATCCTTCTTTGGACAAACTTGAATGATGTCAAGTTTGCACCATTAGCACTTTGGTTTTCATCGTTAATGGTGGGTGGGTCTATTTACATGATGTGCGTGTCATTCTTTTTTGCTGTAACCATAACTTTATGGGGTGGATCCACTTATGGGCCGTTCGCAATCATCCTTATAGTGGTGGGGATCGCGTTTTTCGTTGCCCAAACATTGCTTTATATTCAATGGATTCTTCCACCATCCGTCAACCAAATTATGGAAGGATTGGTCTCAATTTATGTCTACTACATCTCGTTTTTCGTGCTTGTCTACATTTGGAGGTGGCTGACTGATAAACTTCCTGATCTCTGTAGAAAGAGATAGTAACTATCCAGGTTGATCTTCATCAAGAGAAGTCAGGATTCTGAGGGATTGCCCTCTTTTAAAAGGTTATTTTTGGGATGAATAAACATCTTGGAATATTGTGTGTGCCTAGCTATTGAAATAATAATTTGAACTTGTAATAACTTCTGAGTTTCCGGTTGAAATAATGAATTGAATTTGTTCTATCAATATGTTCTCTCATAGATAAATATATTTTAGGAGAAAAAGGTCAAGTTGAGTTCATTTTCTTTGATCAATAAGTTTATATTCTAATGGAATGGACATGATGTAGTGCTCGATAAAAATAACAATAATTTAAATCTTAATTATTTTTTGTTCCTAAACTAATATAAATCATGGAATTCAGAATCAATATTGAGATTTAGTGTATGACTAGCCTATGAATCCAAATCACTTTCTTTTAATTAGATTCTTCAACTTGTATTGTATACTACCATTTATATAGTTCATCATTCTTTGACTTGCATTTAGGCCAGAATAGTAACATCAATGTTTCAAAAGAAACTAGCAACAGCTTCACTATATTGGTGAAGACGATCAAATACTATATCAATCAAAATTTTAAATCTATTTACATGATCTGCTTGTCATTCTTTTTTGCTGTAACCATAGCATTATGGGGTGGATCCCATTATGGGGTGTTCGCAATCATCATTGTAGTGGTGGGGATCGTGTTTTTCGTTGCTCAAACATTGCTTTATGTTCTATGGATTCTTCAACCATCCGTCAACCAAATTATTGAAGGAAAGCTCTCGCATTATTTCTACTACATCTCGCTTGTCTGCTATTGGAGGTGCCTGACTTATTGTCTTCATAAACTTCGTGATCTCTGGACAAAGCGCAAGTAACTATCCAGGTTGATCTTCATCAACAGATGTCATGATTTTGTGCCTGACTTTTTTTTAAAAGGTTTGGGATGAAAAAGCATCTTGGAATATTGTGTGTGTCTAGATGTTGTAATAATAATTTGAACTTGTAATATCTTTTGAGTTTCCAGTTGAAATAATGAATTGAATGTGTTCTATCAATATGTTATCATAAATGAATAAATTTTAAGAGAAAATTGTCAATAAGTTGAGTTAAAGCAAATTTAAAATGACTCCATTAAGCAAATTTAATTAATTTATTTATTAATGATATGCTATATAAGTTCTTATATTAAAAGAAAAAAAAATGAAAAACAAATAGTCAAAGTGTAATGCGAAGATTGCGTTCATGTTTTGAATGGAATTATATATTAACTTATTAGTTAGCCAACCTTATACAATAGTGATTAAGATTATTAATATTTCCTTGATATATACATCCTATAATATGCCCCCTCAAGATGAGGGTGAAGAATCAATTCAAAGATTGAACCGAAAAGCAGTAAAAGAAGCAGTAGGAAGTGACTTAGTAAAAACATTTATAAGTTAATCTTGAGAAGAGATAAAATGAATCTTAATTTTCTTCTTGGCAACCCTATCACATACAAAATGATAATCAACCTCAACATGTTTAGTATGAGCATGAAAGATAGGATTCGTTGGCAAATAAGTAGACCGAGATTATCACGCCAAAGTGTAGAAGCAGAACTAGGAGTAATCTTCAGATCTGACAATAAATACAAAAGCCATATAACCTCAACAATGCCATTTGTTAAGGCTTTATAATTGGCCTCGCTAGAAGAACAAGCAATCATGTGTTGCTTACTTGATTTCTATGAAATCAGTATATGACAAAAAAAAAAACAAGGTAACAACCCATAGACTTGCGATCATCAATACTACCACCCCGGTTTGCATTTGTAAAATCATGTAAAGCAACAGAGTAACTATGAGTGTTATGTAAGCCATAAGAAACCATACTCTGAAGATAACGCAGAATGTGTTTAACGACAAGCCAATGAGAATCTGTAGGAGCATCCATAAACTAACAGACGTTGTTAATAGTAAAACAAATGTTTGGTCTCGTAAAAGTGAGATATTGAAGAGCACCAATGATTTGACAAAACCATATAGGATCAGAAAATAAGCAATCGAGCACCACTATAACTTTGGAGGTAGAAATAGAAGTATCAACAGGTTTGAATGATGTCATACCAGCTCAAGTAATTATGTCAAGAATATTCTTATCCTATCATAGAATAGACCTATACTAGTGGATTGAACCTTAATTCCCAAACAATAATGAATAGCTCATAAATCTCGAAGCTTAAACTCAAAACTCAATAACTATATCAGTTTTTGAAGCAGAACAAAGTTGCTACATATAAGCAAGATATCATTGACATAAACTAGAAGGTAAAAGAGATCAACATCATCAAACAAGATAAATAATGAAGTGTCAAACTTTAAAGCATGGAAGCCAAAAGAGAACAAATAATCACTCAGATGAGTTTACCATACTAGTTTATGTCGTGATCACTTAGATGAGTGTTTGTTTCCGATCTTAACCATTCATAATTTAAACAACATCTGGATGAACAACATATCTAAAATCCAGACCAATCCAACGGTGAAAAGATGATATAACGACCGATAAATGAGGCTATCATGAAGGGTGATTTTCAAGAAATGTTCCTTCGACAATAGCGCTCAAACGAAGTCTATTATTGACAATCCCTCCAGACAGAATGTATGTGACATTGAGCATAATAACATAACCAAAACGCAACCTAATCCAATGGTGGAAAGCCAAGATATGGCTGCCAAAGTTCCTGCCATGTTGTCATCCTAAAACCCATAGTTTCAAATCAACTTATTCCTTCTATTGTTTTCTGCAAATCAAGCCATTATCATGCAATTAATCTCGAAATTCACAAGAACAATTATTCCCCAAAAATATTTACATGAAACCTAGAATTTTAAACTTGGAGGTTTTCTTCTTCTCGTGCAAGAACAAGAGAGAAAAAGGAAATTACTAAAGGGTATGTTGCTTACCTTTGCAACCTTAACTTATTTCAATGAATTCTTGCAAAAATCTACAAAACTCATGTCCTCCTCTTTCAAGTTCCAGCTCCTATGCTTTGTTTTTCCCAAGCTTTATAACTCTTTAAGTATGGCACTTGATTTGTTTTCTTGGATATAATCCTCCCAAGAACACTCTCTTTTGATTTAATTTGAAGAAATGGAGAGGAGATGAAGAAAATGGGAGAAAAATAGTTTCCCTCCTATTTTCTCCTTTTGAAGAGAACATGAGATGTCTTTAAAGGAGGAGAGGGGGTATTTTTATATAAAGAACCAAGAGAAGTTTCACAAAGAGGCAGATAAACATTACTGAAAAGCCATTGCAGAGATCATTCCTCGAGAGGTGCCAAGTATTGATAAAAGAAGGGGTAGAAAAGATGATGAAAAGATAATGGGACAGATGCCAGGGATGTGAAAGGTGAGAAAGATGGAAAGAGTGAAAATGAAGGGAAAGATGCCAGGAATGGAAAACCTCCTACACAAATTGTTGCTGCTGCTGCCGACGAAAACAAGCCTGCTTCACCTTCTAAAGACATTGCCATGAGCAGTTCACTTGACTCGTCAAAATTAGATGCTCTTGTTGCTGCAGTTGTTGAAGGTCAGCAATATGAAAGAATTATCTTAACTTAATAATTTAAATTATTAGATAAAATTTTAAAATATAATTTATATTATTCTTTTACTTGAAATTGAACCAGCCACTCCTTCGTAATGGCACCCCATAATTCTTTCTATCAATTCTTATTTGCCTTTTAAGCTCTCATTATGTTGAATGCGAACAAGCTCAGCTCTCTACAGATGTTATCGAGCTTGTGGCATGGACTGTGGAGAGTTTCTTCCTACCTGTAGGATGTATCAGGCTTCATATGCAAACTGAGGTCAAAATACTTCTTATCCTTAAAAATAAATAAATATAATTTCATCATTTTGATGCTGGAGGCGTAAGTAATTTTTAATATATTTTTTTTATATGAATGTCATTTTGAACTTTAAATTTTTAATCCCTCTAAACTTGATTTCTTATGGGCCAAGCGTGAAAGCCCATGGACCATTATCTGATTAAAACAGGCCTTGACTACAGCATACAAAGTTTCGTCTAAGAATGAAAAAGCCCATGGATATTCATTGTAAGATTAAGATGGTCCTTGAATAAAATCCCATGGATCATTGTAAGATTAAAATGGGCCAAGTGAGACAACAGCATGCAAAGGAGGCTTTAGATATTTTAATTGGTCCCGCTACTGGTAAGACATATTTAATTAGGTCCTTCTATTAATATACTGTTGCATTGTGTCCACCAAGCATTGAAATTCGTTGCAGAGCTAGTTTTAAATACCATCACCAACCCGTGTTTCCAAAAAAATTTAATTTTCTTTTTAAATTTTTTTTTTTTATGTTTTGGATCGTTTTAATGCGTTGATCTCAAAAATAATTTTTTAAAAATAAAAAAATATATATTATTTTGATGCATTTCTAAATTTTTTTTTAATGTTGTAGTTTCTATTTTTGTAAAAATATATTAAAATAATATATTTTTAAAAAAAAATTTTAAATTTTAAAAAAACTTAGTTTGGAATCGATACCATACAGCGCTTAGGGCTTAAGCATACTATTATTACTTTATTAATTATTAAATAAACTAAAATATGTGGTGAATACTGTGCAGGCACAGTTTTCACCCCTCATATATTATTCATGGACTATATTGTTCACTATTTTTTTCAATGGTTTGCTCTAAATTTAAAGAAAAAAAAACTGAACTTTATTAAGTTTATAGTTCAAGTTCACCCTGTATATTTTACCATGAATGGTATTATTCTTTTATTTTTTCTTAAGGTTTGCTATAAATTTTAAAAAATATATATTAAATTTGGTTGATTTCATGTTTCAGGTTATAAAATTTTTTTAAGAGTTGAATAAAAATTTATAGGAAAAAAAATATTAAACCTGATTGAATTGAAAGTCTAAAACACATGTTTAATAAGTTAAGTTACAGAAATCAGGCAAATATTTTTTTGTATATTTTTATTGATATCTTTTTTTTTAATAATTTTTAAATTTATATTTCATTTAATATCTTTCATTTGCTGATCTAATATTTTTTTTGGATGAAGATTGTTTTTTATGATGTTGTGTGTTTTTAATTTTTGATTTTTTTAAAAGGTTAAATATAAATTTAAAAGAAAACTTTATTCAATATATATCTGAGGCTCCACGCACACACCCTCCATTAATCTCATTCTCAAGTTAAACAAAGCCTTGTGAAAATGATGACATATTTTCTTCTTTTCTGTTTGCTCCTTTCCCACACAGAAGCAAAATCTATACCTCATCCTCCTCCAGCTCCTTCTCCCCATCATTTTCCGCTTGACTTGTGGCCTGAGGACTCCCTCTCACCTCGACGTCCTTGTCCTCCTCTACCTCCCCATCATTTCTGGCTTGTCCACACATGGCCTAAGGGCTTTTGCTCAAATTCCTCAGTACATTGTCCACAACCTAATAACCTCCAAGACGAGCTAACAATTCATGGCTGGTGGCCTGTCGACGGACAAGATAGTACTTTGAATAACGATCGGCAAGTAGGGCCAATTAATTATCTGGTAATTACTCATTCTCATGTACTTTGTTGTTTTTAACATATAGTTTTTGTCTTATGATTTGTGTGTTTTAGTGTTGTAATTAAAATTCCAACACATCTTTAATTTCATTTTGTGCAGTTCAAGGATAAAGCGCTTTACAGTGATATGATAAAACATTGGCGCAACCTGAAAGCCCGCAGTAAGGACAGACTTCAGCAAATAGCTTTCTGGGAAAAGGAGTGGGCTCGTCATGGCATTTGTTCCTGCTTCGAACCCCGACTGTACTTTGAAACAGCTCTGGCATTGAAGAGAACCATTAACGTATCTGAAGCTTTGAGAGCTAATGGGATAAAACCTGGGATTGAATACCCAAGATGGCGTTTCGTGAACGCCTTGAGAAGAAAAATACCCCATTTATCCTTTGCTATGAGATGCGGCGACAAGAGTGGAACCAAAATTCTCATCGAAATCAGGGTTTGCACCAACGAAACCCATGCAATTTCATGTTCTCGACAGTTGAATGACAACTGTGGGTCTTGTTACGTAAAACTTGTATCCGAAATTGAACCGTTTTAATATTTGTACTTGGACAGCAGCATTGTCAGCTAAAAAAAAGGTACGAATGGGTGCTCTGGTTTATATTATATTAGATTTTGTGTTCGATCATTAAGCAAGGATTGTATCGCATTACTATAAAGAGACTTTCATTACTATCAAACATCCCTTAAATAATTATCTCCATCCATCTCTAAATAATTATATATATTATTTATATTTATATTATTTTTAAAAATATTTTTTAAATAAAAGCTTTTTAAATTTATAATTTATACATATTCACATTATCTTATACTTAATTTTTATCAAATAAATAAGGATGATGAGATTCAAACTCGTAATCATTTGGTCATTAAGATTCTGATATCATATCGAAGAATCATTTCAACCTAATAATTTAATCTATTAAATAAAATCTCAAAATATAATTTATATTATTCTCTAATAATTATCAAATTTCTTATATTTTAATCTCTCTTCCATATATTAATTTACTATAGGTAAAGTAAAGAAATGAAAGCTCCTTAATTAAACTTATCGATCAGGGCACCTGTCCTAAATCAGATTGTTTTTGCTACTCCTAATTATCACTTCTTCTTCTTCTTACCAGCCCCATAATGAAAACATTAGGATGTTTTTGCAAAAAAGATGCCATCCACTTCTTTTTCTAGAGGAAAAAAAGAAAAAGAAAAAAAGAGCCCCCGCACGCTGACCTGGCCTTGTAAACCTAAATGAGTGGCTTTTTAAAAAAAAAATAAAAAAATAAAAAAAAGCCAATCATGGTTGGCGGCGGCCTAGGCATCTGATGCATATATTTTTTGAACTTTAATTTCAATGCTTTTCTTTAATTTACTTTAATTAAAATAAATTAATTAAATACATGTGTGGGTTGTCCTATATACCCAATATGCCGTCTAATCAATTTGAATTACAATAATTTTATATAAAAAAATTATGATAGTTTTTTTATATATAAAATATCATTTATTTTTACTTAGTTTAAGAATAAAATTATAACATTTTTTTTTATAATATTAGCAAATGTTATTTTTATGAAATTCTACATAATTTCTTCTTTAATTATTCTTTTTAATTGCTTTATTTTGAATATATATTTTTATTATCATTTAGTTAAATAGATATTTGATTGTAAAAAAACAAAGTTATTAAACTCATCATGATCCATATTCAAGATCAATTTTAATTTGTATTTATCACTCAAAATTTTTATTGTATATTATTTTTAATTTATTTTATTAAATATATACATCAATATTATTATTAACATTTAATGTTTTTGAATGTCAAAAAAACATGTTGGAACCTCTGTATATAAATAAACTGACATGGCCTCCATTCCCTGCTCTGATTACACCATAAGCCTGACATGGAACGACTAATCATTCTTTAAACCAGGAATGGGCATTGATCAGCAACGGCACCACGCTTCAACGGTGATAAAAAAAAATCTCCAAGGATTCAGACTGTAAAAGCTTTGATGATTTAGTAACCAATCTCTCTTGATTCGTTGCCAAGTCTATATAATCTAGCCAGTAGGTAATAAGCAATAATTGAACTACATACAAAACAATGAACAAGGTCCCATAAGAAAAAAATGATCCTCAAATTATTAACAAATACACTAAAAAAACTCGGATGAGTAATATTCATATAAAAAACCTAATTTAGAGATCCTACCTTAAACTAGAAGAAGAAGAGATGGAAGGAATAGCTGAATAGAAGCAAAAGCATTCAACATATTTAAAGTATGGAAGTTATTGAAGTTTGAAGGAGAGACTTGAAAGGAAAAGAATAAGTAGCTGCGGTGAGGAAAAAGAAAAATATAAAAACATTTTAGAATTACTTATATTTAGCAAGTTATACTGGTTATGTTGGGTTAAATGGATTTTAAATATTTAAATTGATCTATGATATGTATTTATTAAATTATTTGATATACTATTATTTATAGTATCTATGATATATAATTAACTTTAATGAGTTGGTAGAGTTGAATAATTTAAATTTTACAGATACCCATTATTTTTTGACAGCCTTAGTATTTCTAGTACAAATTCATTAATAATCCAAAGGGCCTGAAAAATTACACAAAAGCATAGCAAACATATTACACGCTCTCTCCTTTGGAAAGGGCTATATTGATGATCTAAATTTAAAACACTTTCACACTACAAAAGTAGGAAAAAATATATTAAAAGACACAAATAAAAGTTGAAAGAAAGAAAGAAAGAAAGAGCACTGGTGGATGCCATTAATTGTGCAATCCAACGGCTGCTCTCTTCTAAAATAAAAATAAAAAAGGCCAGTCAACGACTACTTTTGCGTCAACTGAACAAGAGGAACTTCAGAAAAATGGGCTTGTTTCTCTCACGTGGATTCACACCAAGAAAAGCTTGAAGCTCGAAGCTCGAAGCTTTGCATTTTAATGGAAGAAATTGAGCCTAGAGGTGTAAGTAGCTTTTGGGACCCAATTTCTTGGAATCACATCTCTTGCAGACAGTGTTCTTCCTGTTGATAGTGTTGTTAACTTCACAGATAAGGGTCCTTTCAAGGGTCCCCTAATAACACACCAATTGGCACCCCACAGGTGATTCATCTCCAGCCACTCAGTGCCACCTGCCTGCCAATATATACAAATGTAAAAACAGTGAGAAAATCGTCGAATTTCTATTTCGCATATTGAGATCTATAGCTTTATTCCTTCACCATTTAGATCACTTTTTTGTCCATAGATTCTTTTTCAGATGCTTGAATTTTAAGAGTGGCCCATTTGTCACATGCAACGAGTCAAGAAAATAGTTGGATAGAAAGGATAAAAACAAAGCAGGAAACAAAGTGTGCTTTTGGGTCATTGAGCACAATGGCACCATTGGCAAGCATAAAATAAAGCAAATGTGTGTACATTTCCATCTTTCATTAACTACTTAAGAAAGTGCAAAGTTTATTATTTAATAAAGATGTGTTGATGTTGGACAAAGCCATTTGATTATTGGAAATCTCTTCTCTAGAAAATTAAAGGTCTAAGATCATGAAAAGGGCACTACTTTGATGTTCTAAAGTAGCACGTTTAGGCAGTTCTTTTTCGCTAAATGTGAGAGTGCACACTTTAGAAGATGTAAAGATGAGAGATTCTTTGCAGTTTGTGAGTCAAGGTGTAAATGTAATCTCACTTTGCATCACAAAGTTGGAGGGCATAACCAAGTTTTCCGGAGCCTAAGAGCATGGTGCTTTTTTTTTTTTTATTCTGCTTTGCAGCTTTACATCTGTATCTGGGGGTGTTAGAAGTCCAAAAAGTAATGCACAAAAATTGAAATTAAGGAAGGAGAAGGTTACTTCTCTGATATGCATGGATCCAACATCACCATCGCCGTCTTCAAATTCCACTAGAAGGGATAGCCAGTAATCTGTTGAACCTTCATTGACATGGAAGGCAATGTTCTTCCCAGGGTACTTGCATGGGGTCCTACAAAAATGGGTGATTTAGGTCATTTCGAGATTATTAAGGGCAGTGTCAAAATAAACAAGACAAAAACACAGACAGTTAAACAGTTCAACTTAAACTAGAAAGAGGGAACAGAAAGACCTTCTGTAAATAGCACACAGATAAAAACACGAGCCCTCCATACCTGCGATATATGACTGGGATTTCACCTCGGTTCCTGAGCTGACCATTCTCACCAGAAATAGCCATATGACCAAAGGCTGCACCGCTGAGGTCAAAGTGGGTGTGACCATTTGAACAATACCCACCTGGACACTCATCTGTAACAATTATGGTCACTGCCCTTTCTGAGCATATGCTCTTGTCTAGGCACCTAACTTTGTAGCATGCCCCGCATCCTTCTCCATTCTTGAAGAGTATTGGGCTCACTGCACCAACTCTGGCCCTCAATGGCTTCACATCCACTAATGACCCGTACCCACACGCCCCTCCTGCACATTGATATAACCTGCTGTCACATACCTTGGTGATGCAGATATTGGGCTCTGGGAATATCAGGGTGTGTTTTGTTTTTTACGTGAATGTACTGTTTTTTTAAAAAAAAATTGATTTTTTTTTTGTTTTAAATTAATCACCGCATTTAAGAATTTTAAAAACATAATGTCAAATTTGCTAAGCTTAGAATATGCCATATAGGTCCTGATTTTTTTTACTATAAATTGGGTAATGGGAACCAAACTAAACTCAAGATATCAACTTGGTTCTATGCGATTAATTGCAAGGAAAATAGTAGAAATTGAGCTTAGAAGAAGAGCATTTCTTCCAGAAAGCCAATTTATGGCTTAATTGTGAACAAAGGGAAGACGCCAAAAATAATGAACTTTTAGACCAATGTGCTCTTCGTTATAAAAGAAAACGTGTACGGTTAACAGGACTTCTTCCATTAACTACCTTATGAGTTTGACCGAGAAAACCGAGAAAAAGAGATCTAAAATTCTGACACTACAAAAAATATAGCGCGAAAGAAAATTAGAAGTGGTAAAACTCATAGTGGGTATAGTAAGCTCTTACCGTCACTACCATCACCGTCAGGACTGCCGTACCAGGTGGCAGTGGCCGGTTTCCAGTGTAAGTCAGCCACATTATGGTGAGTATGATATTGCTGTCCAAGAACTACTAAAAAACACTTCAAGAACACCACAACCAATAACCCCAAGAGCTGCATTGTGGGCCAAAAGGGTCTCTCTAAGAAATACACGGCGCCACCAATCACCACCGCAACACCACCCGCACACACCACCACCACCTCTACTTGACAATGTCACATTCACGGCGCAGAACGCAAGCAAAATAGTCAAAGAACAGTCTTCTTACAACCTTTGACGACAGTTTTCTGGAAACAAAAACACTAAACTTGCTTACGATGTAGTGAAGTGTTGTTGCTCAATGGAGTTATCTGTGTCAGGTTCTTATATAGAACAAATCTGAGGCTTCTTGTATTTTTTTTATAAACTTTTTTATGACAATGTGGTTTATAGGTTTTCGTGTTATTCACAGGTCTGCCCCTTGGATTTTGGGTCCCATCGGCGGTTAAGGTGTTAAATTCAGATTTCAGCCTAACCGAATGTGTCGGCTGGAGAGAGATTGAGAAGTTTGATAGGGGTGTTTTGGTCAATTAAGAAAATGAATAACAGTTGCTTTTTCTACTGTTAATTTTTTTTTATTGAGTTATTTCAAAAGGGTGCATTTTTTTAATTAAAAAAATGAAAGAAAGATTAAAGTTGAAAATATCCTAATTATTAACAAATATATATAAAAATATTAATTAAAACATGTTAAAAAATTAATGTTTATTGAGAAGAATACTTTGTCTAATTTTACGAGACATTGTTTCACAAAATTTTAAATTTAGAATGGATAATCTATTTTTAAACAAATTAATTCAAGAAACGTATCTAATAAAAAAATTAATATCTCATTATAATTCCAAAAAGAAAAGGACATTATAACCCCTTTTACTTACAGGAGGGATTTAAATAAACTCGAAATTCTTTGAAGGAGGGGGAGGAAGAGAGGAACCGGGCAGTTGACCACGTTATCATTTAATAAATTTTTGAAGGCTTGTTTAAAGAATTCTTTGAAGAATTGTTCAAATAATCTGAGCTCATATTTAGCTCACAATTAACTCGGAATATAATATAAGAGGAGGGTGAAGTATATTTGCTGTGCAATAAAACCCCGAAGCATGCAAGAATTAAAAGGAAAAAGGAAAGAATTTGTAAATATATAATTGTATTCCATTTGACTAGAATTTCCAAAGTTATTTCAAGCCAATAGAGTTAAATTTGTAAATGTATATACCCGAGTAAATAATATATATAAATATATATACATACATATAAAGACTATTTTAAATTTTCGTTAGTGATTAGTTTTTAAAATAGAAATTTTATTAAATAGTAAACAACATTAAGAAACATAAAAAAAAAAAAAAACCCTATAAAAGGAAGAACTAGAGCATGCATGACAGTTTTTTTAAATAATTTAAAATTTTATACTAGTGAAAAAAAAAAAGAAAAGAAGATGAGATTTAAATAGTAGCTAAAGGAAAGAGATTTTGTATGCTAGATTCAAGCTTAATTCAAATATATAACATTACTAGTATATATATATAAGATCAAAACGTGAAGGATTTGGCCTAGGTGCCAAATGCGTCTTCCGATCACTCTTTATTCTTCACAAATTACCTTGTAAACTAAGAGCATTTATGCAAATTAAGGTGACAAAATCACATGCAAAAAGCATACCATTAATTTCTCTATATTATAAATTTTTGTGTATGTTTAATATTGTGGTTTGCATTTAAAAATATATTAAAATAAATAATTTTAAATTTTTAATATTACATATTAAAACTATTAGAAAATATTAAAAAAATTATTTAATATTTTTTTTCAAATCAAATATATTTTTAAATGCAATAATTAAACTTTTCGTACGTAACCCATGTGGAGGCAAGATTTTGTCTAGCATTTGTACCTTATCTAATCAATAAATTGACCACCCAATTGGATTTTAGGATAGACCCAATAAAAGAGCTTTAATTATTTTTGTAATACTTCATGATGTAAGACATGACTCGAATTCGGGCAACTAAATTAAATTCTAATTTATATAGTTACAAACACGACCTGCAAAATCAAATTATTTATGTTTTTTCATATCAACTGAGATCAGTAATGATATTATCTCCACCAATATAATATTGTTGATAATTAATTCTAAGGGTTATAACTCAACTAGTTAGTTTTTAGATTTATTTTTCAAAAATTATTAGTTCAAGTCTCACGAATCTCAAAATTACTAAAAACTTATATAGATTAATTAATTTATAAAAAATTGAGATTTGCATAAATTAACCTGCATAATCATGTTAATTTTAAAAAGATATTGTTGCTAACTAGTGGATTGTGCAACAATAGTTAAGAAAATCAATAGAAATAAAGGGCTTGGCCTTGTGGGTGACGAGAGAGGCAGCTTCCATCAAAATTAAAAAATAAAAATAAAAATTGTTTCTCTTTTGTTCGTTCTTTTGAGTAATGGCATGGGAATCTGTGACATGATCCAATGCCCAAAAATTCTGGAAGATGAAGCTGGCTATGAGGGAAACTCCAAATTTTATAAAAAAAGAAAAAATGAAAAAAAGTTGGAAGAGTTTCTTCTCCACAGATTTCAAAGAGGGATTTATATAAAAAAATGTTGTTTGTCCACAAGCCTGAACACCACATGTGACAACTTGTTAGCAGGCTGATTAATTTATAATCTATTTTAACAACATTGCATAGAGTTTGATAATATTATGTAAGCAGTTTTAATTGAAGGAGACTAAAAGTATATACTACGTTAATTAGCAGATATTTTAATGTAGAATTTGGCAAAGAGTCTTAATTTGAAGAGAAAAAAACCCTAATAATTTCTCATCAGCGAGGATATGGTTGACAATAATTTAATTTATACAGCCACAATTCCTTCATCATTTTAATTATCTCTAAAAAACCCATGATTGTCATTAATTAGGGATTTATAAAACCATCATGCATATGATTAATTTATTTTATAGTTAATGAATGATGCATATGACTTAATCACTATAATTAAACAAAATGGGATGAAGGTGGAATGGCAAAGTATTTTAATTATGCATATTTTATAATTATTAGATAAATAATTTATCCTCCTATATTTGCATACAGGATATAGATGATGGCACATGCTTAAATTCTCATGATAATATATTTAAACAAAGATGATCCTGTCAAGAAGTTGGAAGTGGGCATCCAAACTCATGCATTAATATAAGGCCTTAAAAAAGTGCATCGAACAAATCAAGGGTTTCGTGCTCTTCGAAGACGATTTGATGAATAATCTTTTACTATAAAAACCTTTCTTTCACCCATTTTATCACTCTCTCTTGAAGATCCTACATACACAAAGCACATGGATTCCCTTATATAAAAAGGAGAAGGAAAAAAAATAATAATTCTGCACACCCCTTCTTTCTTTGTTGAATCCATATATATATATATATATATATATATATATATATATATATATATATACATGGATGAGGGAAAAAAAGAAGAAAAAACGTTCATGAATACAAGCTTAGCATTTGAAAAATTGTTCTTATAAGAGGTAACATGACAAATATATTTTTTTAATAGGTAATTAAGTTTTAAAAAATGATTGAATATTTAATTTATAGCGTGACCACATAATTGTGGCTCCCGAGCCATGTTACAAAGTTTTAAAAGAAAAATAAACAATGAATCCTATTTTATTTTGCATGATTTGTTGGAGCCGAGTATACAGTTTGTTCAAATAAAATATTACTTTTAATAATAATAATAAAATTTTGTTTTGCAATTCATTACTTCTAATAAAAACCTGAGGAACCCATTGACCTTGTTATATGCAAAAATTGTATCATAAATTGTCTAGAAAATAGTATACAGTAAAACACACTAACATCCTCGACAGCATGTTAAGATTATCTTGGCGGTTGAGAAAAATCTCTTGTGAATCCTTTCAGCTCATAGCACAAACGGTCACTGATTAATATATTGTGACCAATTAGCACATTGAATATTGATATAGCAGCGGTGTCCATGATACAAGTATCCAGGGAGGGCAAAAGGCTTGGGAAAGAAAAGCTTATTCCTACTTTCTTTATTTTGTTTTCTGCTTTTCACTCGTGTTTTGGTGAAGTTGTAAAGGCTTTTTATGGGTTGTATAAGCTCCATGCTTGGGTGTTCTTAGGTTAAAGTTGAAGTTTTTTTGATGAGTTGGTCGGCACATGACACTCTGACATGAACGCTCCATTATTAGTCTGTTCTTGGTCTTCATTTACAATTAATGTAAAGATTTGTGATCAAACAAGAACATGGCTCTCGGATGACTAAGATGTGATTAAAAATATCTTTGATGCCCTGTCACACCTGCAAGTTCGTAAGCAGTAGTGGGAAATAGTTTCCAACTGTTCCGGGAATTGTTTGACACCACCAGCAACATCATGCGGTGAATGCTATTAAACAAGAAGGAATTCATCAATTGAAAGTGAGTTTTTGTTACATTCAATGGTGTTAATGCTACAAGGTTGGGTACAAAAGTAGCCAAAATCCCATATGTACTGAACTGCTAAGAAGCCCTTTTCCATCTTGAAACCTTCAGCACTTGTACAAGCTCTGGCCTTGTGGAAAGCTATCACCTGTTTGCCTGATTCATCTGATCTCGGAGGGGGAAAGAACACAAACCATTAATAAAAAAAAAGGTAATACAGAGATTGCTGATAAAATTTCAGGCCATTCATTTTTTAGAACTTCTTCTTCATGCATGTGTCTAAACATTTAATAACAGAAAAAAAATGACTTGACACCAAAGGATAAGACATTAGAAAATAAAAAATATATATACAATACTGAATGGCGTTTCCAAGGAAGGAATTGTGTGTGTTTGTGTATTATTTCAAGATAATTATGCAGCCACCTGATCAATAATGAGCAGCCAGCAGCTGTGTTATGTTTAACTAACTGATGATTATCAAATTGTAAGCAGAAGTTTCACGGTCAGGAATCCACATGATTTTGAGGAGAAAATTAATATCTAGAAGTTGACCCAAAAAATAAGGGAAACAAGGAAAATAGTAGCTTAAATATTCTTCTTAACTAATATATATATTTTTTTATTATCAGGAAACAATTTGTGATTAAACTCATCAACTGGACCCAAAAAAAGAGAGGTAGAGATGAAAAGGGTCAGTAAGCAAATTTGAAGGAAACTTGATGGAGCAGATGAAGTTTATATATATAACAGAGGTCAGCCAGTACGCACGATCGGGGTTTTGTTTAACCACAAACACTGCTTGAATTACTAGTCACGAGACAGTAGAGTTTTGGCAGGATAACTATGACTTTATAGCCAATATATGCTAAAAATTAAATGAACTTTGCTGAGATGAGTTTCTTATTTCCAATGCAGACTAATGACCATCCTAGTTTCTTATTTGCAATTAAGTTGGAGGAACAAAAGGACCGTGAATGGGGAGAATGGTAAATAAAGGAGGTTGACAATAGTGAGAATATGAATGCTGGAATAATAAGTTATCCCTACCTTCTCAGAAACCCTTATACTCCATGCCTTATTTCTGGATCCCATGACAGGGTTACCAACAACATAGGAAGGTGGATGAACAACATCCTTCAGAAGTGGAGCCCTATCTGAAGCATAATCATCATCACTGTCATAAGATGGATGGGGCCCAATAGCCTTGAGTATCATTGCTACTGGAAAAGACAGTCCCTGCAAATTTGAAGGCATTGGTGATTCACAAATTGATTACGACAAAAAGACTTCCAAACAAAACTTCCATCTTAAGTCCTATGTGAATACAAGGAAAATTAATAAACCAAGACTTACAAACCCTAAAGTGTATCCACATGTTAAATTTTCATTTTTGACATGGAAAACAATATTGCTGCTTAATTTAAAAACTTGAGTCATCCATGGAATTGTTAAAACAGAGTACAGTGAGATACCAATCAAACACATGAACCAAGAGGAAACACATCACCATGCAATTTGATCAAGCCAATGGACTCTTGGAACAGCTAACAGTGGTTTTGTACACAGGGGACTTGATGGTTTATAATTAATTTATCTGCAACCTTACATGTAAATGGAATCATTTATAATACTCAAATGAGTTAATTATCACACCTCACTCCACCTTGTCAATGAGATGCAGGGAAAATGAGAGAGAGTGAGAGGGAGAGGGAGAGGGAGAGGGATACCTGAACAGACACAATTGATAAGCCTGTCCATTTGCAGAGCTCAAAGTTTGATCTAACGAAACCTTTGAACTGATCAAAACTCCCACTTGGGTCTTTTGGGAAGTCCTGGTGCCAAGTTAGATAAAATAGAATGGTAACCATATAAATTGTCAGTAAGGATTTGTAGTAACTTGTAATCTTAAAACCATAAGATGAGAATCAAATAATGAGTTTTTGGTCAAAGAACATGCCTCTTCCCAGTCACGGTTTAAAAATACATCAGCAGTAACTCCAGCTTCCAGCATGAGGAGTAAGAATATAAATAACATATACTGAATCCTGGTTAAGGTCAAAATTGGCCAAAAAAGTCATGCATTCTAAGAAACTAAAGCTCCATGGAACTAAAACTCATGTTTCTCTAGTAATGAAAAATCATAAAAACAGAACTGGTTTTTCTGAGTTCATAATATTATTCACCACAGGTAAAATTAAATCTAAGAGGGAGTTCAATTAATGTCAAACTGAAATTAAGATGCTGATCAAATGCTAAAATGTAATTTATGGGACTATAAACCAATATTTATTAGCATAATCAAATTAGGAGAATAATAAACCAGGGAATATAGATACTCATTTAATTGATTCGATAAGAGGATACTAGATAAAGGCAGCAACCATTTGCAGTTTCAGCAGCAATATGACCAAAGCATGTGATCACGGACAAAGTGACACCTAGGCCAAGAAATGTGTAAATGAACCTGCAATTTATGGATATATTGCTTTAAGGACATCAACAACCACACACCATTCATATACTGAGTATGAGTTAATAAGCTCTAATTAGCTGACCACGGACTATTACTTTAAAATCAAAAGCGAAAACAGCCCTTGTATCTCTCATTTTAACTATCATCACAAATTAATAATCCATTGCCAACCAAAATCAATTATTATATTCCATTCACAGAAACAGCTCCATCGAAAACACAATTTTGTCATTTTTAATAGTCATATAATACAAATCAGAGCATGTATTTAACTTTAGAATTACAAAATTTGTAAGAACTCTATAAAGCCATGAAAAGAAAGCTCTTCTTGATTGTCCATAACATAGTGGGAAAAGGAGTAGTGAAAAAAAAAATTGCAGTACCAATTTGGCAATTAAGAATTAAGAACCTCCACTATAATGAGTACTTAACTAAAGAGATGCAAGTTTACTGCTATAACAAGCAAAATAGGAAGACCAAAATCTTCCAAATTTCAATACCATCCTTTTCATTGGTTGTCCAGCAACTTAATGAAAATGTAAAAAGCAAATAGAAAAAGTACATGAATGACAATCCAAAAGGTTGTAAAGATATTTGACCCACTTGAAAAAGATCAGCACCCATCCTCCATTAACTAGAAGCAAACTTCCTTTTCAAATTTAATACACATATGCACTTCAAAACTCGGGAGAGAAAAGAAGCTGCAAATATTAACAGAATTCTGCCTTGATGATGTTCCACTCACAACTTACAAGCAAAACCGATGAGCGTCCCCCACCCCCCAGGCTCCTCTCTTTCCAAACAACAGAAATTCAGTCCTCAACTTTCTAAAGCTCCCCTTTTTGCAGCCTTCCCTCCACCCAAACAGTATCCAATTAACACAAAATCCACCAATCAAACATACAAGTAAGGCTAAAACATACAACAACAACACCCATCAAAACATCAAACAAAGCTATCCTAAAATTCAAATCCTTTTTTCCAATTCTAACACTGACCCATGAACCAAAAAAACAATAATAAAAAAAAACCCACACACCAATTTTTTTAAAAAAAGAAACATGAAAGAAAAACTTACCATGGAGTAACGTCATCATCATCTTCAAAAAATGGAAAACCACCCATTTCTCTTTCCCACACTCTAATAAGCCAAATTGAATACAACACCATTGCTATACCAACCATTCCTATCAAACAATTCACTAACTTCAATATTGACTGAATGCAACTCCTCATTACACTCACCATTTTTTAAATCTTGGGGGCTTCAAATACTTGTGAAATCAAATGATTTTCGTGTTTTTTTTTACTATTATTTGTGTGTGTCTTTAAGGTTTTAATTTCGATCGTTGTTGCTAAGGTTTCATTCCGTTTTTTAAGGAGTCGTTTGCTAAAAATCTCACAATGTATTAGGAATATATTATCACATCTTACTGTTGTGATCGCAAAGTTGCTGTGGTGTAGTGGTTATCACGTTAGTCTTACACACTAAAGGTCCCCAGTTCGATCCTGGGCAGCAGCATTTTATAAAGTTTTCCTCCTTTGTCTTAACATAATCTTATTTTTTGGGGCGGAGGCTTGAAACATTTAGGTAAAAAATACAAGTGGCAAGGTTAAATTAAGAAGCCATGACTTTTATTATTTTTGTCAAAATGAGGGGTTCTTAAGAGTTTGATTTGTATTGCAGAATTTAATCCGCAATTTCTTTCTTTCTTTCGTTCTTTCTTTTTCTTGTGTCTTTCACTTAATTTTGTTAAAATTAGAGGTTTGTAAGTGTTTGATTTGTGTTGCTGAATGTTATCCTCAATTTCTTATTACTTATTTTTTAAAAAAAAAATTATGCTTAACTTGTTTAAAACTAATCAGTATATGCTATCTTGATATGATATAGTTGATATTGACAGGTTCAAAGATAACATGTAAAAAACATAGTTTGACTTTAATTTTTTTTTAAAAAGATATTTGTTTTAATAACGAGACAATAATATATTGAATTAACTTAGATTTTATGATTTAACCTATTAAATCTACAACCTAAATTATGGATTCCATTGGGTTTAACAACTTTATTTTTTCTTTCATTTTATTTTTTACATAATGATATAATAAAACAAAATAAACATTCATAAAGTTAAATACCAACTAAATATCAAGATATTTATTTGAAATTATAATAATTTTATAAAAAAAATTAAAACAAATTATTAAGTTCTATTTAAAATTAATATAATATTAATGGATAAAATTGAATAAAAAAAGCTAAAAAAAATTTAATCAAAAGATATATATATATATCCCCTTCACTATTGATATTTACATGAAGAATATTTATATTTACATAAAGAAAGTTCTTTTGGTAGAGTTAGTAGAGTAGATAGTGAATACATTAATTCAAAAAATTAAAATGACACATTAAAATAAGCATAAACAGTAAAAAAATGGTTTCGGGGTTTAATCACAGAAAATTTCATTATTGAAAGGAGGGAGAAACCATTTGGGAAGCAGGTGCTCAGCCCATAGAATCACACAAAGAAGCACCCGAGACATCTAAGCATTCAAGCTAAAGCTAAATAAAAGAGCAGGAAAACTGAAACCCTATTATTCATTGGGCTACAACATGCTCGATTTCTCCTACTTTTACTGGAAGGAGAAATTACTGATATAGTGATATTGGTGTCAATTTCAAGCTGTATTACAAACTAGTCAGATTCAGAATCCAAGTACATTCTATAAGCATTTCTGTCTGAAGAGTAATAACCTTCTACCAAACTATCAACTTGAAAACCAAGTTTCTTGTATAGAGTCATAGCTGCAGTCCTCAGGGGATCAACGTGTAGTGATATACGTTGAACCTTTCTCTTTTTGCATTTCTCAATTGCTGCTTTAAGCAATGCCTCTCCATGGCCTTGCCTTCTATAATTCTCCTTCACTGTTTTATACTTGCCATTAACAACCATGTAAGAAATCAAGTCCTAGCCAATCAGATAACAAGAAAAAGAAATTATACTAAATGGATTTTAGTGGGTTTTGCCTAATCAATCACTCTATTCAGAGAAAAGAAAACCATGCCTCTTTGAGTACTTTCATCAAACAGGTTATGGGTTTGTTAAACAGCAAAAAGAGAAGTATACAATCAGAAAATAATGAAGAGAGAGGAAGAAATAAGTAATGGGTATTGAAACCTGCAAGTTTTGTGATAGAAGCACACAAAGAAGAGGGCCAGGAATACATGGCATAGCCAGCAACTTCTCCATTTAGTTCTGTATATAGAAGCCCTGAATTCTTCTTTCTAAGCTCTTCATCAAATGATCTAGCAAGTGATTCATGTTTCGGGAAGATCTTTCTTTCTATCTTCACAATCTCCCCCACGACGTTGGCGCAGTTGGTTGAGTTTCTTTGGAGCTCCACTATGACCTCACTCCCCATGCTTCAGGTGATATTTTGCTCTTGGGTTCCGCCGGGACAAATTGTTGTCTCGGTTTTAACTTAAAATACTCGTTTAATTTAAAACCTAGCAAAAATCAGATCTCTGATTAACATGCTCGATATTGCCAAATTTAATAACAATGCTTTAAATAAAAATGTGGATATGATAGCACGTCGTATGCATTGGATAGGTGGCTTGCTATGTGACATGACATGGACTTGGTTAAATTTTTTCAAACATAAAAAAAAAAAAAAAAAAGCTCAAGCAATGATAATATTTTTAAAAAAAGTAAGAGAAATTTAGGATTTGAATAGATTTAATAAACTTGTTTGATTTAATAATATGATTATAAAACAAAGCTAGTGATAATTAAAAAAAAAAAAGAAAACAAAAAATAATGACTAATAAAAAAAATTAACTCTTGCCAATATTTAAAAAATACTATTTAAATATTCTTAAAAAGTCTCAATAATCTTATTTAATAACAAAATAAAAATTAAAAGAGAATGAAACAGCCTCATAAAATATATATAAAAAAAAGCTCAATTACTAGCAAATCAGATATTGAAGGATAAATTGAAAAAAAAAAAAACAGGATAAAAATCTTGACTCTAGTTAGCATAACAAACTCATGGCCTGCTTGTGAGGTCAAAATAACCACATATAAATTTTTTTGAATAAAACAAGTTAACTCTCAAGCAAACTAATTAATAAAAGACGAAACTGAACATTAATTAATAAAAAATGTCAAGAAAAACCCAAATAAACTTGGATTAACTCGACTAACTTATGGCTCGAGATATGAGATTTGGATAATCCATAGAAAAAAAAAAATGACAAAAATCACGAAGCTAAAGGCCTAATAACTTAATGTCGAATGATGAAATTGAAAAAAATATTATTTTTTAAAAAAAAGAACCTAAAAAACATCAAAGTCAAATTAAGCTAATTTTCAAAACCCGTGACCCGGGTCACGAGACTAGGTTACCCCGATAATACAAACCTAAAAAAATCATAAATTTTTTTTTACAATCATCCAAAATTAAAAAATAAAAACAAATAAAAATCAAAAGAATGAGGACCATATCTGGTATAAATATTAAATGAAATAAAACAATGAATTTGAGTGCATTAATTTCTTCGTTTAAAGCAATAGGATCAACTTATTTTCAGTGCATTAATTTCTTATTTTTCAATGGATGTACTGCATCTTGTTGTCGATTGTTAGTCCTCTTATTGTGTTTGGCGTACTATTGAGCAAGCTCTTGCTTCCCCATCTAATTCTTGCATTATACAACTTCTTGGTCCTTTCAAAATCTTTGGCAAGGTGATGCTTTGGTTGTTATATATATGCAGAAGGAAATATCATTATTTGATGAGTTAGCTGCTACTAGTCGACCAATCTCTCTTGAAGATTTCAATTTATATATGGTTCGTGGTCTTTGTTGCTACCTAATTTTTTTATCAATGTTTTTGATAAATTTTCAGAAAAAACCAAAAATAGCAAAAAAAAAAAAAACAATGAGAACCCAAAAAAAATACATTTTTGATATATTTGCATTATTTTTAGCATTTTCAACGTCATCTTAGAAAAATTTTAACGCGTTAATTTTACAATCACTGATTTTCCTTGTTGAGTCAACATTGATATTGCTTGCTTTCCAAAATACAAAAAAATAAGAAAAAAATCAAAATTGACAAAAAAATAAAGAAGTTGAGGGACCAATGTGTTTTGGAGACCAAGCCATTTTGCCTATAAATAGAGGTCACAACACACATAAAAAGTGGAAAAAATTGTCAAGGGGGCAATTTTGCATATTTGAAAGGCAAAAAAAAAAAAAAAAAAAAACCCTAATCCTAAACCCATTTAATCTTTCGCCCACCCCCCCTCTCTAAAAAAAATCTAGAGAAACCATTCTCCCCACGGATCAGAGTTGTCGCCTCCCTCCTTTGAAGCCAAAGACAAACCAGAAGATCAAGGCAGCCACCCTTGATCTCCCTCATTCCTTTCTCAGCTAGCCAAACATATCTTCACCCCCTTTTGCTCTCCCTTCACTCTCTCGGCTACACACAAACCAGCCTTTCCCCCTACAGCCAGACAACGACAGCAAAAGTCAACCATTGCTGTCACCAACAGGAGTGAAGACCATCCAGCAGCGACGACCTGCTCCCCGAGCAGCAGCGTCTCCTTCCCCGCCAGCAGCATCACAGACACGACCAGACTTGTTGCCACCCACTGACACATGAGACCAGCCCCACATCGACTTCTTTTTTCCTCAGGCCAAACACAACGGCAGCCCACGCTATCTTCGCTCAATCCCATCACGACAACAACACTATAGTAACACCCTAGTGCCACCGTCAGCTCCAGTATCGCCGAGGCCATCACTAGCAATCCAAGCATGACATAACCGAGCCCGCCGACTAGATCACCACTTCCATCTTCGCTGGTCAGACCTGGCAAAATTCTAGCACTCGGCGATCCCCTTGGTCTTGCTGCCACCTAAAACAAAGAAGAATGGGAAAGAGAAAGAAAAGAGCAGATATGTAGATATAAGCAGATCCAAAACAGAGAAGAAGAGAAAGAAAAACAAATTCGTGAACAAGAAACAAAAACTAAAATCAACTGCTTGTTGTGTTTTGGGTGTTTTACAGGTCACCACCGGTGAGGAAGGGAAGAGGGGAGGAAGTCGTTCTAGATCCACCCCTCCCCTGGTTTTTTTCTTGCGGTGGCGCGTGAACCCACCGCTGCTAGTGGCGGTGGTGTGTGGAGAAGACGTGCCGCCACTGTTCCTGTGTTCCCAGAAGTCCTTCTCAACAATTCCTGAAGTTTTTGGGACTTATTGTGTAATTTTTGAATTGTATTTGGTACATTTAAATTTTTTGTTATTTTGGAACATGTAAAATTGATGTATGTAAGTGTGAGTGTGTGAGTAAACATACTAAAAGGTGATGAATGTGTGTTTGTATTTTTTTATGTATGTTTTCTTTTAATGTTAAATTTTTTTAAAAAGGACAAAAATAAAAAGAAGAAAAAAGAATTAAGTGTTTTAATTTGTATATAGTCAAGTATTTTAAGGACAAATAAAATCATGTTATACTTCCCGTGAAAATGTAAGAACACGTTTATACATACATTTTTGGATTTAATAATTGATTTATTAAAGCCTTAAGAATTTGATTAATATTTAAAATTTTCAAATCACATCAAACCGCAAAGCATCTTACCTAAGGTAGGGTGAGCTAGGGGTGTTAATTAATACCTTCCCTAGCCATAATCAATCCCTTACCTATGAATCTCTGACAAAGATAAGTACATCCAGGTTTCCTAATAACTCTCAATCAAATACTAGGCGGCGACTCCCAAATCAAGCAAATGAGATGAAAATCGCCAACAGACACTGAGCGGATGACATGCGACAGTCTTCGTGGTGAGTTCAAAGATTTGGTAACCAGCCTTATGAACAAGACAAAACCTCTTTCGTATGCAGATCTCCATAGCCATCTTCTTACTCATGAGTTCCTTCATAAGACCTCCCTTCAATCCATGGCTGTCAATCCTTCTTTGCTGCCCACGCCACCTCTACCACCCTTAGTGAATGTTGCCCAATATCAATCATCTACCACCTATAACAACAATCCTAATTTCAGCCATAAGAGAGGACATTTTCACAATAACCACCAACACAAGTCTGATTTTCATGGCTTTCAGGGGTCTACTAACAATGACTAGAAGCAGGGCAACTGACAACAAAACAAAAGGAATATTGGTCCTTCACAGTTGTCCCCTAACTAATCCTTTGAGAATCATGTCAAGTGCCAGCTCTACTTCTCCTTTGGCCACACAACCCCTTAATGCTCTTAGCTTCGTAGCCATGGACAACAATCGACTGCCAATCTTGTTCTTGGTAATGGCTCTTCTCCTAACATTGTGGATTGGTTCCCGAACACTAGAGTGAATCAACACGTTACATCTGATCTTGCAACTTTGATTGGGTTTGAACCCTATCTTAGTAATGATCATTTACATATTAGTGATGATTGTTGTAACCCAATTTTGGATTCACCAAGTTTTTCTTGAATGTTATTTTATTTCTATTATTATTTATAAAAATCCAAAAAAAAAAAAAAGTTTAAATTTCAAAAGAATATTTTTTTCTCGAGTCAACCGCATCTTTCCATCAAAACCGAGTTCACCGGGTCAAACCATGTCGATCAGGATGAAAAATGAGTTTCAGGTTATTTTGGGTCAAAACTGTTATTTTGTGGTCAAAACCCGGTTCATCGGGTTGATACCCACTGAAAGTTTTTTATGTTTCGACATAATTTTCGGTAATTAAAATTGATTTTTAGCGGTTGAGTCGGGCTTTTTCTAATACTGATTTGAGTTTTTAATTTTACCTATATAAATATTTATTATTATATATATAATAAAACAAAATTTTTTTGTCATATTAGGCATGTTAGGCAATGTTAGGCAGGGACGTTTTTTCTTACAATTAGGCAACAATTTAGGCAGAAATCAACTCTTATGTTACTGTTCACTGGCTATAAATAGCCGGTGACAATCGCTCAAAAAGAAAAGGGAGGAGACCCGAGAGAGGGGGAAGAGAAGAGAAGGGAGAGCAAAGAAAGAAGAAGAGAAGAGAGGGAGAGACAGAGAGAAGAAAGCAGAAGAGAAGGGAGAGAGAGTGAAGAAGAAGAATGTTTTTGTGCATACGGCCAAGTGTCTCAAAGCTAAAAATTCATATTGTATTTTTTCATACACAAAAAAAATGTTTTAGCATGCATTTTGGCTTTAATAACCAATTTATTAAAGTCAAGAGAATATTGGCCAATATTTCAAAAACAACAAAAATTTTATTTTGTTTGGCTCTTAGTATCCGGGGTATGACTTTACACGTAATGCATATTCTGGATATTTAATTCTTTTTTTTTGGACAATAGAACCTAGGGTATGACATTACATGTAATGCGTATTCCGAACAATAAAAAACCACAACACGACCTTAGATTTTATCAGACATTAAAACAATGCAGCTTACCTTAGGTAGGGCGTAGTTGGGGTTCTAATACCTTCCCTTTACGCAACCAGTCTCCGTACCCGATCTCTAAAGACTAGTTAAGGTTCCTAGTAACCAGAATACTAGGTGGCGACTCCCTGTCCATTTTTTACCTTAGAGACAAAGAACTCCTTGTCTCACCATATTTTCCATGCCAAATAGACAACATACCACACCCTCATGAAGGGTTGGGGGTGGACGATCGCCGCGCCGTCGCACACGTGCGACAGAATGGCGACTCCACTGGGGACTTTGTGGACTAAGCTTTGTTTTTGTCTGATGATTGTGTTTTATTGTTGTGGTTTGCGTGTTTATTTTAAAAAATGCATTTTCTTTATATATTTGTTCATATTTAGTTGTGCGCTTTAATTTTTGTACATATTTATCTCACGCATCACATAGTCAATTTTTTTTTTAAAGCACACACAAGCTTCAGGTTAGGGGGGAACTAGCAGCTTACCTTATGACTTTTAGTCAAGGTTTAAGTTTGTGTAAACCCCAACTCTTCGTTGAGTGCTTAGACTGGTAATAGTTGGACACGTGCCATCTCACTGCCTACAAGCCCCTATATTGCCTCCACGAGGGCGATCACTGGGACAATGAGAGTCCTTTTTTAGAGACCAAATAGTAAACCTACCTTTTGTCTCACTTAAAAAGATTAGAACCTGCCTTTAGGATGTATGCTCCGTACACATTGTTTTGCATCCGAGCAAGCCCTTCTTGAAGCATCTTGAACTCCAGACTTATGGGTGACACAATGACTGTCGCTCAGAAAATTTTCATTGTAGAGTTTGTGCAAGAATCAAGATTCTTGTTTCATCATACAAGAGTTGCGACCATATGTCACCCCTCGAAGGGCGAGTTCGTCATATAGATTACATGTTCATACATTTAACATGCATACATGTCAGATTGAAATATAGGTCCCCAAAAAGTCTACAACACCCGACTTCGAGCAAGAAACATGGAAGATGAAGAGCGTGCTCATCGTGATGCCTATTTGCACGAGGAGTTGGAGTCTCTGAAAATAAGTGTGGCTCACCTCACTAGCTTACTAAGGCAAACACTAAGAAATACCTCTGATGAAGGTCCTTCTAATCAACCGATCACCTTTGATCCGGCTCCTACTTCAGTTCAGCCTGAGGAAAGAATGAGCGAACATGGTCAAGAACCTCAGCAAAATCCAACATTTGTGCAGTCAACGACACCTGCACCATCCCCAACAGTTGTGAAGGCATCTGCTAATGAGTCCCACAAGGCTAAGTCATCTGATAACATTGATCAAGCTAAGATAAAGGCGCTGGAAGCCAGACTCAAAGCCATTGAAGGGGTAGACTTATATGACCCGGTACGGGCAGCAGAGATGTGTTTGGTCCCAAACGTGGTTATCCCAAAGAAATTTCGTGTTCCTGAATTCATCAAATACAGTGGAACACAATGCCCCATGACTCATCTCAGGTCCTACTGCAATAAAATGGCTGAGGTAGTACATGATGAAAAACTACTAATGCACTTTTTCCAAGACAGTTTAAGTGGGGCAACTTTGAGTTGGTACATGAGTTTAAATTCGCAACTGGAAAAATCTTGTGGATGCTTTCGTCAAGCAATACAAATACAACATGGACATTGCGTCCGATAGAACCAGTTTGTCCAATATAGAGAAAAAGGATAAAGAAAGCATAAGGGAATATGCTCAAAGATGGCGAGAATTAGCTGCTCAAGTACATCCCCCACTTCTGGACAAAGAGATGGTCTCTTTATTTGCCAACACACTCAAAGCACCATATTACGAACATATGATGGGTAGTTCAGCCCAACAATTCACTGATGCCGTGATAGTGTGTGAACGTATAGAGCAAGGTGTCAAGAGTGGTAGAATTTTTGCACCAACCGAGAAAAGAGGCTTTGAAAGAAAAGAGGTTCACCATGTTGAAGATGACTACATGGGTAAAAATAATACATCCCAAAATTACCATACTCCATCCCAAATTGCCAACATCCAAAAACCTAAACCCCAAAACTTTCAAGCCAAAAGCCAATTTGGAAATTTCCAAAGGGTTCAAGAACAACTGCCTCCACTACCATTACCCCTGAATGAGATGTATCAAAAGCTATTGAGCATTGGGCAAATAGCTCCAGAACCTCTAACACCTCTGCAACCACCTTATCCTAATTGGTACAAGCCAGAACTCAAATGTGAATACCATGCCGGTATTACTGGGCATAACATCTATACCTGCAACGCCTTCAAGAGAAAGCTTCTGCAATTAATCAAGGCTGGTTGGATAGAGTTGGAAGACACCCCCAATGTGAATACGAACCCGCTGCCTAATCATGCTTGAAGCATATTAGGATGGAATGTTTGGGGAATTGGAAAGCATCAATGGTCCAGCATGATAGCTTGAATTTTTGACCGGGGTGTTGTTCCGCATTGTCTTTGAGTCCTCTATGCAAAGCTTTTAAGAAGAGTTTAGCCTATGAATAGATTCGCCAAAATAGAGGAATGAAGCCTGCCTTGTTATTTCCTTTTGTTAATGCTTTTGAATAAGACTTTCTCTGTTAATGAGCTTCTCTTGTGAAATAAGATCATGTGTTTTCTTGTGTTCACATCACACTCTTCTTTGTTGTTATTACATGTAAATAACATTTTGAGCGCAACTTTGCTCACAACACTACAACATGAAGAATCCTTTAGTGTTCCTTTCTTCCAAACCCATACATTAATCTCATATGTTTTCAAGGATATTTTGGGACCTCCAAAGTGAGTACAAAAAAAATCGTGTTGATATTTGTCCAAAACAAATGCATTTTGAAAATTCAAGTGATTCCTTAAATAGGTACACATATACCTAGAAAACTTGAAAGAAAAAAAGACAATAAAGACAAACAACACTATGAAGTGACTCAAAAGCTGAGTTTTATTTGACTGAATAAATCACTTTGCATACGCGCATGAAAGCAAGACCTATCGATCCTCACTGCAGTGCATTTGAGATGAGGAAAGGCCATCTTTGGTAATCCTTTCACAAGACTGAAATATATCCTTTGCAGTCCCATGTTGAGCTTAGTAGCGTTTTTTGGAAATAACCTTGACTAGGATCACACCCCACACTGGGGGCAAAATAAGAGAGTTTGTTGTTTTTACCATCCAGACAAAGCAGTGAAGATGGGTGTTGGAATTGATCATGTAATGTTTATTCTTTCATTATCATCCAAATGAAACAGTGAAGATAAATACTGCGATTGGTTAAAAGATTTGAGCTTCTCATAAAAACAACTGATATGATTGTTCTCAACCAAACAAAAACGGAGAAAACAAAGAGAAAAGCCCAAACCCCACACTAGGGGGCATGAAGACTATTTTGGAAAAAAAACAAATCCAAAAGACAAAAGGTCAGGAAACAAGCACAAGTGATCCCTAGTCTTGAAATCCCTTAAACACTTTTTGAGCCTGCAACATATCCATTTTCTTCGTAACCAATAGCCAAAGCCTACATTACATACCTAATAAAGCCCTTTCTGATCAAAGGCAAGCAATCTAGATTGGTATGCAGTGCTTTCTCGTGCGAGTCAAATCATTATTCATGCAAATAAAATAAATGCTTTGAATCAATTCGGTTCTTAATAACCCTCAAATTGACATTTAAACCTTTTGTGATCAACTAGATGTCACCTTCATCTTTAAACAAAAGCAAAAAGCTTTCATCACTTCAAGAAACCTGTCCATAGGAATCACTTGAATTTTTTAGAACAAGTTTGTTTTGAACCAATATCAAAATCATTTTTGTGATTGGAATAACTTGGAAGTTCCAAAAATTTTGCATGAAAACATTCATTGTACAAAAAAACTCAAACTTACTTTCACATATCCTCACCCCAAACTAAATCCAAGTTGAACACTTAGGGGGCATGATCAAGCTGGGAGGCAATCAAACACACATGGTAGGGCTGGCTCCATGATTCTTTTTCTAAGGAAAATGTCGGGCAAAATTGGCAACTCTTGAGATAAAGGGTGAAGGACAAAGATGTATAATGACATCAAACCCTTCCCAGAGGTCAAGATCACAATATGCAACCCGAGTAAGTAGAAGTGGAAAAGCCATCGAAGTTTACTACCAATACTACAACTTTTAAGAGAAAAGAAAGACACCATGAAGAAATGGGGGCCTATATTTCTCAGGTAAGTATACATGCATATCAATCATAATGCATTTGCTTTTCAACATTGACAATCATTGTTTCAACATCATCCCTTTGGTAGTGCGTTTTCTAACCCTACCTCCTTTTGAGTACGCCTTTGAGCTCTCACCTCCTTTTAAGTGCGCCTTTGAGCCCTCATCCCTTTGGTAGTGCGTTTTCTAACCCTACCTCCTTTTGAGTGCGCCTTTGAGCCCTCACCTCCATTTTGAGTGCGCCTTTGAGCCCTCATCCCTTTGGTAGTGCGTTTTCTAACCCTACCTCTTTTTGAGTGCGCCTTTGAGCCCTCACCTCCATTTTGAGTGCGCCTTTGAGCCCCCATCCCTTTGGTAGTGCATTTTCTAACCCTACCTCCTTTTGAGTGCGCCTTTGAGCCCTTACCTCCATTATTGAGTGCGCCTTTGAGCCCTCATCCCTTAGGTAGTGCGTTTTCTAACCCTACCTCCTTTTAAGTGTGCCTTTGAGCCCTCAACTCATTCCAAGTGTGCCTTTGAGCCACCACCAGTCAGGTAGAGCGTTTTGTAACCCTACCTCCTTTTGAGTGCGCCTTTGAGCCCTCACCAACATTTTTCTGGGTAGGTCACCCATTACAATGCGACCAATTCTCCATGTTTTATATCTGGGTAGGTCACCCATTACAATGAGACCACACTTCACATTCTTTCCTTTTTTTTCTGGTTAAAGGGGATTGGCGAAAGGAATCTCAGTTTAGCCCAACCATACACAGGACTTTGGGTCCGGTTGAAGTTTTAGGTCAATCAAATTTTGAGACGACCAGTTTCGGAAGACCAATGTTATTTTTTCTTTACAACACTTACTATGCACAAATCTTTGCTCCGTAAGCATTGTAAAGAGGGGGGCAACTGTTGTAACCCAATTTTGGATTCACCAAGTTTTTCTTGAATGTTATTTTATTTCTATTATTATTTATAAAAAATCCAAAAAATAATAAAAAAAAAGTTTAAATTTCAAAAGAATAATTTTTTTCTCGAGTCAACCGCATCTTTCCATCAAAACAGAGTTCACCGGGTCAAACCATGTCGACCAGGATGAAAAATGAGTTTCAGGTCATTTTGGGTAAAAACTGTTATTTTGTGGTCAAAACCCGGTTCATCGGGTTGATACCCACTGAAAGTTTTTTATGTTTCGACATAATTTTCGGTAATTAAAATTGATTTTTAGCGGTTGAGTCGGGCTTTTTCTAATACTGATTTGAGTTTTTAATTTTACCTATATAAATATTTATTATTATATATAATAAAACAAAATTTTTTTGTCATATTAGGCATGTTAGGCAATGTTAGGCAGGGGACGTTTTTTCTTATAATTAGGCAACAATTTAGGCAGAAATCAACTCTTATGTTACTGTTCACTGGCTATAAATAGCCGGTGACAATCGCTCAAAAAGAAAAGGGAGGAGACCCGAGAGAGGGGGAAGATAAGAGAAGGGAGAGCAAAGAAAGAAGAAGAGAAGAGAGGGAGAGACATAGAGAAGAAAGCAGAAGAGAAGGGAGAGAGAGTGAAGAAGAAGAATGTTTTTGTGCATACGGCCAAGTGTCTGAAAGCTAAAAATTCATATTGTATTTTTTCATACACAAAAAAAATGTTTTAGCATGCATTTTGGCTTTAATAACCAGTTTATTAAAATCAAGAGAATATTGGCCAATATTTCAAAAACAACAAAAATTTTATTTTGTTTGGCTCTTAGTATCCGGGGTATGACTTTACACGTAATGCATATTCTGGATATTTAATTCTTTTTTTTTGGACAATAGAACCTGGGGTATGACATTACATGTAATGCGTATTCCGAACAATAAAAAACCACAACACGACCTTAGATTTTATCAGACATTAAAACAATGCAGCTTACCTTAGGTAGGGCGTAGTTGGGGTGCTAATACCTTCCCTTTACGCAACCAGTTTCCGTACCCGATCTCTAAAGACTAGTTAAGGTTCCTAGTAACCAGAATACTATGTGGCGACTCCCTGTCCATTTTTTACCTTAGAGACAAAGAACTCCTTGTCTCACCATATTTTCCATGCCAAATAGACAACATACCACACCCTCATGAAGGGTTGGGGGTGGACGATCGCCGCGCCGTCGCACACGTGCGACAATGATAAAAGGCATTTCCATATCCAATATTAGACATACCATGTTACATACCCCAAAACACACTTTTGCCTTATCTATTGTTTTTCATGTGCCTCATATTATAAAACCTTTATTTTATGTTCATAAACTTTATCGTGATTATAATGTCTATTTTGAATTTCATGCTTCTATGTTTTATATAAAAGATCTCACCACCAAGGCAATACTTCTTTTGGGTCAAAGTAACAATGGTTTCTATGTTCTATTTGAGTCTTCTACCATGCAATCCCTCAGGCTTACTGGTCTTCTTGCATCTCTACATTTGCTGATATCTCGCATCGTCAATTGGGTCATCTTACTTCCATGTTTTTAATTTTTTAGTTTCCAAAAATAAAATAGCTTGTACCTCTAGATGTTCTCTTGTTCAATGTCAAGCTTATCCGTTAGGCAAGTTTCTTTCATGAAAAATTAAATATGTTCAAACTGATTGAGGTGATGAATATCACAAGTTAAAAAGTTTCTTTCAAACTATCAGTATTCATCACCATTTAATTTGTCCTCATTCTCATGAGCAAAATGACACTATTGAACGTTACCACTGACATATTGTCAAAACTGGCCTTACCCTCTTAGGATAATGTAATGTCCTATTATGGTTTTGGAATTATATGTTTGAATCATTGGTGTATCTTATCAATCGTATGCCTATTCTTGTTCTTCAAAATCAATCCCCATTTAAGTGTCTATTTAATCGTACTCCTGATTATGATTTCTTGAGTACCTTTAGGTGTCTTTGCTTTGACGAAAACCGAGTATTTTAATACCGGGTTTGTATCTTTATGGTATAAAAATACAAATTAATATTAAGCAAAATTTAGTAGAAAAAAAACAGGTAGGTGTTCTATACCTATACTTTTTAAATTACAATAATTTTGGTAATCTGTTCAATTCTTGGATTTTATATCTATGGGTGAAGCCATGAAGAGAAAAAATAAGGTGAAATAAGTGAAAAATGAAATTAGACTTGATTAATTGATTTGATAAAAAACATGAGCTATATAAATGGACTTTATTGATGATCGCTTCTTGAATTTGATTAGCCGGTCTAGAGCATGAGAGGCTAATGATGTTAGTAAAGTTTACTAACATTGGCATGATCATTCCATAAAATAAGAGATACTGAACTTGATTAACTATTTAGGTTAAGAATAGTTAATGATATTAATAGGTGACGTTGATATCAACAATCATATGAAACTTGATTAGCTGATGTGGAAGCTAATGATGTCAAGAATCTTTGACATCAACATTCCAATAAATAATCCAAGGTGTTATGGAAAATTGATTAACTATTTTAGGTTGGAAATAGTTAATGATATTAATTGGTCGCGTTGATGTCGGCATTTACAATGAACTTGATTATTTGGTCCTGGTAAGGGCGACTAATGACACTAATGAGATTCATTTGTGTCGGTATTACCTTCCAAGTTTTGGGAATTAATGTTATGATGATATTATGAATGAAGAATGATTGAGGGTGTTAATGAAATGGGGATTGACATTTTGAAAGAATTAGTTCTCCGGCCTTAAAAATAAGGATGTTGTTGAAATTTATGGAATGAAAAAAGAGAGGAAGGAAATGTTTAGTGATTCCCGGAACAATAAATTCAGAAATATTAGATGGAAATTATGTAAACCCTCGTAATTAAAAAAAAACATAGGATCGAAGTAATGACTCTTGATGAGTAATGGAGATTTGGTATGAAATAAATGAATAAATAGTAGGAATTATAATAAATGTGTTATGTGAGAGATAATAATCTCCATAAACAAATTTAAAGGGATCGTTGAATTCAAAATGAGAGTCATGATTTTCAGTTTAAAACTCGTAACGTTGGTGAAACCAGTGACGAGTTTCATTGGATAAAAGAATAAGAAAAAACGAGAAGATATGTAAACCCTGATAAAAAAAAAAAACTTATTTCAACAAATTAGTGATAAATGTTGTAATATTGAATTTATTGAGCATAATTAAGGGAAATGTCATGATAAATCTAAGTAAATAAAGTAATGCATGAAATTCAGAGTTTAGCGTAAAAGAAACTGATTGTCTAGTTTTATGGTATCAATAATATATCTCAATCCAATCGTTGGATCGGGCTGAAATTGTATAAGGAATCTTTAGAATTATTGGTTTATCTTAGGTTAAAATTTTATGTCAATTGGAGTTTAGGAAGGCTCTATGAGAGTACTTAAAATCGGGTAAATTGAAGAAGATGACACGAGGGACATTAATAAGGGCATTTTGGTAATTTTATATAAAACAATACCCCCCTCTCCTTTTTTAAACACATCTCATGTTCTCTGCAAAAGGAGAAAATAGGAGGGAGACCATTTTTCTCCCATTTTCTTCATCTCCTCTCCATTTCTTCAAGTTAAATAAAAAGGGAGCGTTCTTCAGAGGATTATATCCAAGAAAACAAATCAAGTGACCATACTTAAAGAGTTATAAAGCTTGGGAAAAACAAAGAGTAGGAGCTGAAACTTGAAAGAGGAAGACATGAGTTTTGTAGATTTTTGCAAGAATTCATTGAAATAAATTAAGGTAGCAAAGGTAAGCAACATACCCTTTAGTAATTTTGTTTTTCTCTCTTGTTCTTGCATGAGAAGAAGAAAACCTCCAAGTTTAAAATTATAGGGTTCATGTAAATATTTTGGGGGAATAATTGTTCTTGTGAATTTCGAGATTAATTGCATGATAATGGCTTGAATTGCAGAAAAATATAGAAGGAATAAGTTGATTTGAAACTATGGGTTTTGGGATGGCAACAAGGCAGGAACTTCGGCAGCCATATCTTGGCTTTCCACTGTTGGCTTAGGTTGTGTTTTGGTTATATATTTTTATGCTCAATGTCACCTACATTCTAATCGGAGGAATTGTCAATAATAGACTTTGTTTGAGGGTTGCCGGAGGAACATTTCTGGAAAATCACCCTTCAAGACAACCTCGTTTGTTGGCTGTTATATCATCTTTTCACCATTGGATTGGTCTGGCTTTTTGATATGTTGTTCGTCTAGATGTTGTATAAATTTTGAACGGTTAAGATCGGAAACAAACACTCATCTGAGTGATCACGACATAAACTAGTATAGTACTCTCATCTGAGTGATTATATGTTCTCTTTTGGCTTCCATGGTTCAAAGTTTGGCACATTATTATTTATCTTGTCCGATGATGTTGATCTCTTTTACCTTCTAGTTTATGTCGATAATATCTTGCTTATAGGCAGCAACTTCGTTCTGCTTCAAAAACTGATATAGTTACTGAGTTTAGAGTTTAAGCTTTGAGATTTAGGAGCTATTCATTATTTTTTGGGAATTAAGGTTTAATCCACTAGTATGAGTCTATTCTACGATAGGATAAGTATATTCTTGATATACTTACTCAAGCTGGTATGACATCATTTAAACCTGTTGATACTCCTATTTCTACCTCTAAAGTTACAATGATGCTCGATTGCTTATTTTGTGATCCTACATGGTTTTGTCAAATCATTGGTGCTCTTCAATATCTCATTTTTACGAGACCAAACATTTGTTTTACTGTTAACAAAGTCTGTTAGTTTATGGATGCTCCTACAGATTCCCATTGGGTTGTTGTTAAACACATTCTGCATTATCTTCGGGGTATGGTTTCTCATGACTTACATATCACTCATAGTTACTCCGTTGCTTTACATGATTTTACGGATGCAAACTGGGTTGGTAGTATTGATAATTACAAGTCTATGGATGGTTACCTTGTTTTTTTGGTCATATACTGATTTCATAGAAATCAAGTAAGCAACACACGATTGCTTGTTCTTCTACCGAGGCCAAGTATAAAGCCTTAATAGATGGCGTTGTTGAGGTTATATGACTTTTGTATTTATTATTAGATCTGCAGATTACTCCTAGTTCTGCTTAGACACTTTGATGTGATAATCTCGATGCTACTTATTTGCCTATTAATCCTATCTTTCATGCTCGTACTAAACATGTTGAGGTTGATTATTATTTTGTATGTGATAGGGTTGCCAAGAAGGAAATTCAGATTCATTTTATCTTTTCTTAGGATCAACTTGTAAATGTTTTTACTAAGTCACTTCCTACTGCTTCTTTTACTGCTTTTCGATTCAATCTTTGAGTCGATTCTTTACCCTCATCTTGAGGGGGCATATTATAGGATATATATATCAAGGAAATATTAATAGGCTTAATCACTATTGTATAAGGTTGGCTAACTAATAAGTTAATACATAATTCCATTCAAAACATGAACGTGATCTTCACATTACACTTTGGCTATTTGTTTTTCTTTTTTTTTTCTTTTAATATAAGAACTTAAATAGCATATCAATTAAAAAAAAATTAAATTAGATTTGCTTTAATGGAGTCATTTTAAATTTGCTTTAACTCAACTTATTGACAATTTTCTCTTAAAATTTATTCATTTATGATAACATATTGATAGAACACATTCAATTCATTAATTCAACTGGAAACTCAAAAGATATTACAAGTTCAAATTATTATTACAACATCTAGACACACAATATTCGAAGATGCCTTTTCATCCCAAACCTTTTTTTTTTTTTAAAAGGCCATCCCACAAAATCATGACATCTGTTGATGAAGATCAACCTGGATGGTTACTTGGGCTTTGTCCAGAGATCACGAAGACTATCAGTCAGGCACCTCCAATTGTAGACAAACATGAACGAGATGTAGTAGACATAATGCGAGAGATTTCCTTCAATAATTTGATTGACGGATGGTTGAAGAATCCATAGAATATATAGCAATGTTTGAGAAAGGAAAAACACGATCCCCACCACTATAAGGATGGTATCGAACAACCCATAAGTGGATCCACCCCATAATGCTATGGTCACAGCAAAAAAGAATGACAAGCACATCATGTAAATAGACCCACCCACCATTAACGATGAAAACCTCACTGCAAATGGTGCAAACTTGACATCATTCAAGTGTGTCCAAAGAAGGATTATAGCTGCCACCACAGAGGAATTTAAAGCCCACACATCAAGACATAAATAACCATCCAAAAGAGATGGAACAGTAGAACTGTCCAAGGCAGTGCTGTTAAATTCAGTGCTGTTATTTTTATCCTTTTGTTGTGGCATCTGTATAGCACCCGCAAAGGTTACACCAGCAACAAGCACCGCTACAACAAGAAGATTCTGTATCCTGATCCTTGTTTCCTGTTTCCTTGGCGGCTTGCCTTGAGTACTAGTGAAACGCTCATCATATCGGGATTTCTTAGGGCGGGCATGGAAGTATAAGATAGATAATGTTGTCATCTGCATAGCAAGGGGAAACAAACTTCATAATAATGAGTTTCTGGCACTTCCTCAATCGCATGCAAAAGCGTTGGCCTTGAAATCCTTTTTTTTTTTTTTTTTTTTTTTTTTTTTTTTAAGAACAAGCACGATTCTGGAATAATTTCTGAATTTTGAAAATAATTGTATAGAATATATATTAATCGGCCTTCAAGTAGATGTTCAAAAGAATAGGGATGACTAGAAAAAATATAGGAAAGAAGATGTGTAATATTACCGTTCCATAATAATCAATTAGCTTGTAGTCCTTTGAATCAACTGCTTTATCCTGTAAAAAAACATAATTTTAAGTTAATGAATAGAGCTACCTCTTTTTTCTTTCTTTCCTTCTTTCCTTTTGTGCTATGGCTAGCCAACAATATAAGCCACTGAAACTGATGATCAGCCCATGTTTGGAAAGTAGTTCTTTGAGCTTAGAAGAGATAATTAACCTCGATTTTGTGTAGTCAATGTAAACTTGTACCTTTCCTTGAGAACCAGTCGCCTTTTCTGTTGTAGAGAATTCTTCTTTCCATCCTTCACATCTTCTGCATTAACTTCGATCTGAGGAATGAAGACAGAAATCATGAAGCAACGCGGAGCAGATAATTGTACAAATTACATGACATGAGCTCTTCTGACAAAGGATGATTGAGTATATCAGAGAACCACTCAACCCAACAGCTAATTGAGGTTTAAGGATACGATTTTAGTCCTGAATTTCAGTCAGCTTTTAAGAGTGTTAAGTTATATACTCTGTTTCCATTTTTTCATGACATCATCCTTTATTATGTAAATATGATATCCTTTAGTGAAATGGAATCCTTGTCTACTTAAAATGTAACAACATTGTTTTTCAACAGAACTCTCATACCTGGATCTCATCCGCAGGAATACTGTTCTTTGAATCAAACTGCTCTCGTTCCTTAGCAAGCTGGCAACAAAGAGGAAGCCCAGAAACCAAAATATTAAATAAATAATACTCTTAAAATATGTACTTTTGTAGCCTCGATAAATGATGATCAAATAGCATACCATTTCATCTGTTTTTTCATATTGGTCTACAGCCATTTTAGATTGTTGTTTCGCAACATCATATGGTGTAAAATTTTCATTGTTAACAATAAAATTTTCAACGCGTTTGTCACGCACAAGAGCAAATGCAGCTATGGATTGACCATGTTGTGCTGCCAAATGCAAAGGTGTATTCCCATCCTCATCCATCTCATTTAGCAGTGGTTCTACGATATTCTTCTGATCGTTTCCGACTATGTACCTTACCACATTTGCCCTGTCCATTTTCAGCCGCTACATGAAGAATATTCTGCCCTTTTTTATTGAGGAATTCTTTAGGATATGGAAAATATCAAGAAATTCCTTCACTAAATCAACAGATTCATTTTTGCATGCAACATGGATAGGATAGTTGCCTTCACTATTTGTTTCATAAGCACCATCGAGAAACTTCTTAAATAGGAATCGAACTCCTTCCAGAAAACATATGGATGATGCATAATGCAGTGAATTCCCCAACTCTTCGTCAGTGAGACATAATAGCTCTGGCTTTGCTTTTGCAATTTTTCTCCAATAGATCTCAAAATCAAAAACAAAATCTTTCAAATGAATATAAAGATGATAGGTTAGCAACAATTGTTTGCATGGAAATCATTTTCTAGTGAGTATAGACATTGTGATCACCTATGCTACGTTGCTCGATGGCAGCATGAACAGGGGACTTTCGTTTTGGTAGGGCATCACCATCTACTCTTGTTATAGGAATCGAAGCTCCCAAATACAAGAGATCATCAAGTATCCCGTTCTTTATTGTCATTCTCAACTGCCAGATATAAAGGAGACCTGCCAATCTTGTTGTTGTAATAGGCCACTTCTGGATCTTTGGAAACTAGGAAAATGGCAAGTTCTTTGTTGCCCTTGATCACTGCATCATGCAAAGGAGTGTTTCCCTTTGTATTTTTTCTTCCTCATCAAGCTCGGATTCGATTCCGCAAGACATTTAATTGGACGACTTGCCTTCCCTTCTCTGGCAGCAAGATGAAGGATTGTGTCCTTCTGGCTGTTTGCCATGGTGATTAGAGAAGGAAACTCTTTAACCAGATAAGATGTAATATTGTCACTTCCATTGCTTACAGCTACGTGGAGCAGTGTATTCCGCAGGGTGTCACTAGCTTCTCCGCTGAACGTTGCTGGACACGTCTTTTCAAGGCCTCAGGATTGTCCTGCTTCACACAATCATGTAACTGACTATCTATCATTTCATTTTCCATGTGATCTCTCGGAATCGAGATTACATCTATGTTTATCTCAACGGCGCTAGACATAGCAAAAGAAAATATTAGGTTACTTGAATCAGCGATACCTATCACTTATCAGACAGCACGACTTCTAGTTCAAATCGGCTAGACTGCATGTCAATGGAATCTGAAGTACCGTGAATGGAAATTTAGCTTTATAATTGTTTTGATTTGTTTTTTATGAGGTTATTTTAATCTCTTAATTAAAGTTATGAGTATAGCAAATTAATCTAGTTTTAATCATGTTATTTTTTTTTTTTTTTTTTTCATGAGATTATGATGGTTTGAAGACTTGGGTCATGGATTTGATAAATTGACTTGGTTTGTTTGTTTTTTTTTTTTTTTTTTTAATTTGACTTCTTTTTCTAATTATGTCCTTCAACTTGGGTTTACTGGGGATTGAAATTTATAATTTATTTTTATTTACTTTATACTAGATTATCTTAGTTTTATGACTGAGTGAGTTTGACTGGTTAATTAGGATTACTTTTTTAGGTCTTTTTTTAATTAATTTTTTTTCAATATCATCCTTTAACATTAGGTTAATTGAAAAAGTAGACTTCATAATTTATTTTGATTTACTTTCTATTAGGTTATCATAATCTCAGAATATAAGTTGCAAATTTAACATGTTAACTCAAGTTAACTCAAGTCAATCTAATATGTTGTTATCTTAATATTAAAAAAAAAAATTATCATCTTGAATTGTTTTAGTCATACTATGTTCTTACATGTTTTATAAGTTGTTTTTAAATCCATAAAGTCATTCAAGTATATCAGGTCAACACTTACATGGTTTTAATTTTTTATTTTTAAAAATAACATTATTTTGGTCAAACCTTTTTTAAACAAATCAATGGGTTTTCAAACGGGTTTTTAAAAAAATTTAAAAAGAATTTAACAAAAAAATTAGGCCGAACAAATTTTAAATAAAAAATAAATATCATGGTTAATTAAGAACATTGAATAATTTTTAATAAATAACCTTTTATGAAATATCCCTAAAAGTCTAATATGTTTGGCATTGCTTTTTAAAACGGGGTTGGATAAATTTTAATTTTTTTATTTAAAATTAATTTTTTTATGTTTTTAGATCGTTTTTAATGTATTAATATAAAAAAATAATTTTTTAAATAAAAAAATTAATTAATTTTAATATAATTTCAAATAAAAAATACATTTTTTTTTTATTCTAACCACAATTTAAAACGCTACATAGCTAAATTGAAAACTTATTACAACCTGGGATATGAAAAGGACATCTGAAATAAAATAAATACAGAAAGCTGTAATCTGATGGCATTAATTCCCATAATTTATTACACCTGACCAGTTGTCCTTTCTCATAACTTTCTAATTCACTCGTTAAGCTGAGACAGAAAAAATGCACTGATCAGAGTGATTCTCTAGAGGATGAAAGGGAAACTAAACACCCTTTAATTTAATTTCTTGCAGGCATTTCACATGCATCTCATTCAACAACTTCACAGGCACGGCTGTCTATATCCACATCCCATGAGCGGAATCGAAAAGGCATCAACCAAACCTAACCATAACTAGGCATGTGAAGAAGATCGTTTCACTGCATGGGTGCTTTGGGAGGTTTAGTTTGACAGATTCTGTGAAATGCAAGAGGTGTGTCTTCTTTAAGAAGAAACCATGTGTTTGAAATTAATACTTTTTGGAACAGATTTGGGAATTGATACAGAAAAAACCTGGATTACTCGATTAGTTTAAATTAATTATTAAATTTTTTTTTTAGAATTGACCTAATCAACTAGATTACGAGTAAATTATATTTCACTAAGTCAATTTCTTTTTTGTTTTAATTTAAAACCTCGGCCAAGCCACACTTCGGTGAATGTTTAATAAGCCACACTTCCGGCGTTAACGTTCCAAGTCAACCCATTATACTAGGCTAGGTTTAACAAGAATGTTTAAGACATTTTATTTAACAATAAAATAAGTAATCCAATATTTCTAACATCCGATTCAACAGACTCAATGTCTTTCCAATATGTTTGAAGGCTTAAACACCGATGTCAAGGCAGTTTTTCCTATCTACCAGCCTTCGGACCCCTGACCTAGTTGTGACAAGGCATAAGAGCTGTGCAAAGAGCTTGCCATGCTCTCTGCTTAAACCTCTTGAGATATTAGTTTGGAAATTTCTTGATTCCCTCATAAACAAGAAGGAAAATCCCATGAGTTTTCATCTTCCTGCCATTTCATGACCATACTTTGTATTCGTAGAAGTTAAACACTTTTACATTTTCTTAATTAAAAGATTCAAAGAAAGTAAGTTTAATATATATATAAAAAAAAATCAGTGGTAGAAGACTGGAGCATGCAGCTAGCCTAGACAGAAAATTAATTGATGTACAATCATAGTCTTAATTAATACCCAGACCCACCTGTACAGATTCGGTTGACGAAAAAATATATAGTTGACCTAGTTAAAATCCGAATATCAAATATTTTTTTAAATAAAATAATACTGTTCTAATTTTTATTTTTCTAAATCTTCTTTAGTAGCCTCGTTATTTAAATATTTCCTAAAGTTTGACACCGGGTTGATTTTTTAAAACATGTGTAACAATTGCTACCCCACTATCAGGTCATTAAAGGGTTCACCTAGAGTACTACAGTTATTTCACTTATTTCTGAAAAAGACTCCATCCATGCATGCATTCATATATTTACAACTTTAATTGTACAAGTTAGACCGTACGTATTCAGTTATTGGCATCACCTACTGCTCTCCACCTTCCATGTCCTCTCCACTTGATGATGAGGCCTTGCTGTCCATCCTCCTAATAAAAGTTGCCCATCCGTAAATTTATTACATACCCTGCACAATTCCCTTTTTTTATCTGTTTACTGTGTTAGAAAATAGTATGAAATCATTCTTGTGATTTTACCTAATAATCATGATTTTAAAACTCACCTCACCACCTCCAATTTAACTAAAATAAAATTAAATATAAAGTAATGTTGAGTTTCTGCAGATTTTGTTATATGAAACTATGACAGAATGGATTAATTGAAGAAGTCGGTGTTGACGCTGAAGATGCAAGAAAAGCACTATTATGAGGCTTAATCTGCAGTGGACAAGGACTCTCCTTTGTAACCGGCTTGATGGCCCCCTGTATTCCATCTCTTCTTTGTGAACGCAGGTTTGGAATCCAGGAAAGTCATCACCAGAATCCCCCGTTTTCCGTCAGTGCCTCACTTTTTTTTTTTTTTTTTGTTAATAGTCAAAATTTTATTAAAAAAAAAAGCTACAAAGATAATAGCCTAACTTACATCATATTAACAAAAACTGTTGAATGAAACAGGGAATAACAACAAAAGGAAAACAAACAAATCAAAAGAAACCAACTCCTCCCGACTAAACATTCTTTATATTAAGCTCTAAAGGGTTGGAGTCAAGCCTCAACCATAAAGCAATACTTTGAAGCACAATGGAAAAACTGGTCAGGTGTAATAAATAGTTCACTATTTTCTAACACAGTAAACTGCAGAATTCCAAACCAAAAACCATTAACTTATTCCCTTTTTTTATATGGTGCATACAAGAAAGAACATTGAACATCCATGTCCCTTTGAGGACTCTGGCTCTCTACAATTTCCTTCTTCCTTTTCCTCGATGAACAACACTGCTCTCTACAATTTCCCACTCCAGATTTCTCATAAAAAAGGTTAAAAAACAGAATAAGCAACGTGTAAAATTAGAGGTTAAAGCATGTTGTTGTAAGTAGCTTCAACGCATCCAAAACTTATTTAATTAACACCATATAAACTTAGAGCAAAGGGGAAAAAAAAAACTCCTAGAAAACACTGCTATTTCCACTAGAAAACAGTTCTCTCACTTGAAAACTTGAAATTATTGGTTGTACTGTGGAAGCATTACTGACCCCGAAAAACATGCATGAAGGCAATTAGATGTAAAACTCCTGGGACCCGAAATAGTATAAATGACTATTGACGAGGACAATAAGATAAAAAATAAAGAAAGTTTGAGATAAATAGAAAAGTTAGGTGGACAATCAAATAAAAGCTTTGAAATTTCAAAAAAGAAATAAAGTGTTTTTGAAGGTGACACATTAGTATCATTTAGTTGGAAATCCAAGAAAAACTTATTTTTTAGAAAAAATATATAGTTTAACTAATCAAGTTCTAAATTTATTTTATAGAAATTATTAGTTTGAATTTTACAAACTTTAAATTTATCACCACCAGAAATTCGCTAAATACCAATGGACATACCGACGAAATTTTTTCTGTCAGTATTTTTCGGCCGAAATCACCGACGGACAATATTCGTCGGTAATTCGGTCGGTAATTAGTCTGTCGGTAATTACCGACCGAATTACCGACCGAAAATTCAGAATTAATGAAAAAAAGGCGGGTAGGTGGCGCGGAGGTTTTGGCGGGTGATTTTTCCGACGGAATCACCGACGGAATTAAAACCTGGGGCCTGTTCACTGTCAAAAATACCGACGGATTTGAAATGCCAGATCCGTACCGGTGACGTGACCGGTGCACCGTTAAAAATACCGACGGAATCACCGAGGGATTTGAATAGCAGGTCCATGCGGTGACGTGTCGATTGCCCGTCAGATTTACCGACGGTTTCGCCGACGGAATCAAAACCGTCGGTAAGTCCGTCGGTAAAAGTGAATATATGGCCACTCTGCCGACACTCTCCTCCCCCATTTCTCCTTCTTCTTCCTAATCCTAACCCTCCCCATCTGCAAAATAACTAGCCCCCCCTCGCCCCAAAACAGTTGAGAATAATTAGGAGGCTTAACCTAATAGGTTAGCCAACCCTTTCTATATATATGAGTAGGGCAATATACAATAGTAAAGGTGGAGATTACCACATAAGAATATGACTACAATATTTCCTATATAATTACATTCTATAATACGCCCCCTCAAGCTGAGGGTGGAGGATCAACCCGAAGCTTGAATCTAAAAGCAGTAAATGAAGCAGCAGGAAGTGGCTTAGTGAAGACATCGGCAAGTTGATCCTGAGAGGAAATAAAACGAATCTGAATCTCCTTCTTCGCAACTCTATCTCGGACAAAATGATAATCAATCTCAATATGTTTTGTGCGAGCATGAAATATAGGGTTTGCGGACAAATACGTGGCACCAAGGTTGTCACACCAGATAATAGGGGCAGAAGGAGTCGGAATCTGAAGATCCGTTAACAAGTACTGAAGCCAGATAACTTCAGCCGTGCCATCGGCTAAGGCTTTGTACTCAGCTTCTGTCGAAGAACGAGCAACAGTGCGTTGCTTACTCGATTTCCATGAAATTGGCGTCTGACCAAAGAACACAAGATAACCACCTGTAGACTTTCTATCCTCAATACTACCTGCCCAATCTGCATCTGTAAAACCGTGTAAAGCAAAGGAAGAGCTGCGAGTAATATGTAAACCATGTGATGCCGTACCACAGAGATAACGCAAGATGCGTTTCACGGCAGCCCAATGGGATTCTGTAGGAGCATGCATAAATTGACAGACCCGGTTAACAGCAAAGCAAATATCCGGGCGTGTGAAAGTGAGATATTGGAGAGCACCAACAAGTTGCCGAAAACGAGTAGTATCAGAAAACAATGGATCCGGCATAATGGTGGCTTTGGATGCCGAAATAGGAGTATCAACTGGTTTACAGGATAACATACCAGCTCGTGTGAGGATATCAAGTGTATATTTATGTTGACAAAGCATAAGTCCCAGACCAGTACACTGCACTTCAATACCCAAGAAAATAATGAACATCACCCAAATCCCGAAGTTTAAATTCTGAGCTCAGTAGCTGAATGAGTCATTGTAAGCAGAGTTCCATTATTACCCGTAAGCAGAATATCATCAACATAAACCAAAAGATAACAAATATCACTACCAACCGAGAAGATAAACAATGAGGTATCCACTTTAGAAGCACGGAAACCAATGGATAATAGAAAATCATTCAGACGAGTGTACCAAGCCCGCGGAGCCTGTTTTAACCCATATAGAGATTTATGCAATCGACATACATGACCTGGGAGTGCAGAATCAACAAAACCTGGAGGTTGTTTCATGTAAACCTCTTCATCAAGGACTCCATTTAGAAATGCATTATGAATGTCAAGCTGATGAATTTTCCAACCACTCGAAACTGCAATGGAGAACACTAAGCGGACTGTTGCCTGTTTGATAACAGGACTAAAAGTTTCTGAGTAATCAATACCTTCTTGCTGAGTGAAGCCCCTAGCAACCAGGCGCGCCTTATACCTCTCAATGCTACCATTAGATTTGCGTTTAATTTTGTAGACCCAACGGCTACCAACAACATTCATGGACGGATGAAATGGCACTAAAGTCCATGTTCTGTTTGCGCGTAAGGCCTGAATTTCCTCTCGCATAGCATTATGCCACGCCTCATATCTGTTAGCATCAGGAAAAATAAGTGGCTCATGTGAGGGAGGAGAAGTTACCCGACTGAAGGAAGCAGCAGAGGTGGCTGCCGTGGTGGTGATCAGCGCTGTCTTAGGTTGTCTCGGACGAAGAACCATGGGGTGTTTAGGAGCAGCGGGACATGGAGTAGCAACACCTGTACCTGGAATGTGCTGAAGAGGATAAGAGGAGAGATCAACACAAAGTTGCAGACCAGGAGGTGAAGCCGGGGAGGTGCGGGGTTGTGCCGCAACTGAATCCTGCAAGTCAGAACCTGTTCCTGCACAATAATCATTGGAAAGACAAGCATGTGGTGATAGTATGGCTGTGTGGGGTGGTGAGGCAGGGTCGGCTAAATCAACGGGCAGGGGAGCAAGCTGGGGGGTTGCGGCAAGGGGCAAAGGTGAGTTGTGTGTTTTGCCGAGTTGGGAAGGAAGAGGCTGAAAACAGGAAGGGGGTTGCAGTGATGGAAGATAGGTAGGTGGAGTGGGGGGAACCGGGGGTGTTGTTACCTGTTCATACTTTTGAAAAGGAAAGACACATTCATGAAAACGAACATGACGGGAGACATAGACACGACCAGACTCTAAATCAAGACACCGATAACCAAGATGAGACGAGCTATAGCCTAAAAACACACAAGGAGAAGACCGAAAATCTAATTTATGAGCATGATATGGACGTAAAAATGGAAAACAAAGACACCCAAAAGTGCGTAGAAAATTATAATCAGGAGTGCGATGAAACTGACACGCAAAAGGAGATTTATTTTGAAGAACAGGAGTAGGCATGCGATTAATAAGATAGACCGATGATTCCATAGCATAGTTCCAAAAACGCAATGGGGCATTACACTGTCCTAAGAGGGTTAGGCCAGTTTCGACAATATGTCTATGACGACGTTCAACTGTGCCATTTTGTTCATGAGTATGAGGACAAATTAATCGATGATGAATACCAATTGTTTGAAAAAAAATGTATTTAATTTACGATATTCACCACCCCAATCAGTTTGAACAGATTTTAATTTTAAGAGAAAACTGACGCTCAAAACAAGTGTCTGAAAACGTTGAAACGTGGAAAATACATCAGATTTCGCAACAAGCGGATAATACCAGATATATTTAGTGTGCGCATCAACAAAGATAACAAAATAATGAAAACCATCAGAAGAAAACATTGGAGCAGGGCCCCAAACATCACTAAAAATTAATTCAAGTGGGGTAGAAGTTTTGTGACCCGTCGGTCGTAATGACAAACGGGATGACTTGCCTAATGGACATGCTTGACATTGAGTAAAAGATCGTTTAGACGTACAAATAATTTTATTATCAGAAACTAACAAATTTAGAATGCGAGGAGTTGGATGACCTAAACGACGATGCCACAAGTCGGCAGTCGCGGAAATGCAAGGAGACCAAAAAGCTTGAGGAACTGACGTAGCCGAGGACTCGGAGAGAACATAAAGACCATCATGACTCCGACCGGAAAGAAGAACTTCCTTGGTGACGAGATCCTTCACATAAAACACAGAATCGTGAAATTCAAAATAAACATGATTATCACGACAGAATTTCTGAACAGATAACAACGGTTTGGTAATGTGAGGCACTCGAAGAACATTAGTTAATGTAAACAAGCGTTTGGGGGAATATAAAGTAGTATGTCCAACATGGGATATGTCAAGGGCCTTGCCATCACCAACATGCAAGAAATCATTACCAAGATAAGGAGCAGAATCAGTTAGAGTTGCAAGATCAGGCGTCACATGTTGATTCGCGCCGGTGTCGGGAAACCAAGTCGTTGCAGCAGAATCATTCGCAACAGCAAGGTGAGCAGAGGGCTGTTGTGTGCTGCTGCGAAACTGATAGCATTGAAGAGCTGAATGGCCAGGAGTGGAACATAATTGGCAGCGGACATGTCCAGACCACTGCCCCTGATTTGGCCGAAAATCTGCAGCAGAGGTGCGCCTGTTCTGCCACTGATTTTGCCTCCAATCTGCAGCGGAGTGACCTCTGTTTGGGGCCTGAAATCGGTTGGTGTTTGAGCGCCAATTACCTCTAGAACGTCCCCTGTTTCGGCTGTAATTAGTCATGGCATAATAAGCAGAATTCGGAGGTGTTGGCAGTAATGGTGGCTGCTGCGGCAGAGAAGAAGAAGACAACAGTGATGAAGAGGATGGACCGACAACCATGGAGTGAAAAGAGTTCTTGTGCAGAAACTCATGGGTAAGGAGATGGCTATGAAGATCAGCATACGATAGCGGTTCAGCCTTGGTTATGAGACTAGTTACCAAGTCTTTGAACTCACCGCGAAGTCCACGAAACACATAGAGATTGAAATCTTCAAGGGACATTGGGCGACCAGCAGCAGCCAATTCGTCAAATAACGATTTGGCTTGCTGCATATACATACTAACCGATGCATCACCTTGCCGAAGGTCTTGAAAGGAGCCATGTAGTTGCATGATCCGAGAATTAGATGGAGAGGCAAGTGCCTTCTTAAGCGTGCGCCAAACACAATGCGAAGTAGAACAATCGACTACAAGATGCAGCACATCCACGGAAAGAGAGGAGAGTAGAGCACTCAAAATAAGTTGATCTTGTTGCTTCCAACGAAGAAAAGAGGGGCTGATGGCAGAAGAAGAATCAGCCGAAGCATCAATCATATAAGATGGAGGACACGGCAAGGAGCCGTCAACAAACTGAAAAACACCTTGACCAAGGAGATATGGCTTCATCTGCATTCTCCAATAAAGATAGTTTATGTTCGTAAGTTTCAACGACACAACATGGTGGGTGTTTGATAGAGGAACCATTGAAGATTGTGTTCCCATAAGAGGCAGAGAAACGGCAGAGCCAGCAGCAGGAAGAGGGCTGGCCGGTGATGATGCATCACCGGTGGAGGGAGAGATTGGAGCAACGGCAGTAGGAGGAGAGTCCGTGGGGGAGAAAATTAGGGCCGGCTGCAAAGAGAGAAAATATTAGGAGGCTCTGATACCAAGTTGAGAATAATTAGGAGGCTTAACCTAATAGGTTAGCCAACCCTTTCTATATATATGAGTAGGGCAATATACAATAGTAAAGGTGGAGATTACCACATAAGAATATGACTACAATATTTCCTATATAATTACATTCTATAATAAAAACAAAAATCTTCCTCATCTCAGCACAACAAGTTGTATTTCTTGAAGTTTTGTGGTCACAGCATCCGTGTTCTGATTTACCGACGGATTTTATCATTTTTGTAAGTAATTCTATCTTTTAAAATTTTAACATTTAAATGTCAATTTTGATTGTTTTTTTTAGTATATGTATTTTTTTTTTGTAGATGTACATGTTTTATTGTTATTTCTCAAACAAACTTGTAGTATATGAATGTATAATTTTATACTTGTTATGGTTTGTTTTAGATTTTGTAAGATTGTATTTGTTTGAAAATTGTTAAAACTTAATTTGTAGAATTACCGAATTACATGTTATGTTTTGAAATAATTAAGAGCTTGCTTAATGGGTCCTTTTTATAGAGGTTCGATAGAAGTCATGGATGATCGTTCATGGATGTATCTAGATTCACCCCCAAGGATTGCGGAGGATGGATTATTGTAACGGGGTTCAGGGTTTTATTAATTCGCAACATCTATTCCCAGAAATTTTATTGGAGGCGGTATTAGGTGTCCATGCAGGAAGTGTCAAAATAAAAAGTATCTACATCCAGATGTTGTAATGATGCATCTTCTACACAAAGGGTTTGTGGAGGATTACGAGTGTTGGTATGCACATGGAGAGGTATTGTTAGTAATAGGAGAATGGAGAAACGGTGGTTGGGTCAACTTCTAGTGCAGCAACTGCATGAAGCGGCAAATGACAACACTAATCCTTACAGAAACATGGTTATGGATGCAATGAGAATGAATCAAGATAATGTCAATCAATGTCCAATCGTAGAAGAAGAACCTAATGCAGAGGCAGCTAGGTTTTTTGATTTATTGAAAGATTCTGACGAACCATTATGGGATGGCTGCACAAACCACAATAAATTATCGGATGTGGCACAGGTGTTCACCATCAAGTCAGATCACGGGTTGAGTGAGGCCGGGTATGACAAAATTATTGATTGGGCAAGAAGCATTTTACCAGAAGGGAACAGGCTCAAAGAGAACTTCTATGCTGCGAAGTCCATGATGAAACCCCTCGGTTTAGGATACCAGAAAATTGACATGTGCCATAGCTTCTGCATGTTATACTACCTTGAAAATGTTGTGATGACCGAGTGCATGACATGCGGGCATTCCCGTTACAAACCCAGAACTGGTAGGGGGAAGACTCTAGTGGCATATAAAAACTTAGAAATATTTCCCAGATCACACCTAGACTGCAGAGGTTATTTATGTCACCAAGGACTGTTCAGCACATGACATGGCACCAAACACACGATGTCGTTGATGGTGTGATGGTGCATCCTTCTGACGGCGAAGCGTGGAAACGCTTTAACAGTGTTCATCCTGACTTTTCTGCTGAATCAAGGAATGTTCGACTTGGGTTGTGTACAGATGGGTTCAACCCATTTGGGTCATTTGCTGCTCCCTATTCTTGTTGGCCGGTCATTCTCACAGTTTATAACTTGCCACCGGGAATGTGTATGAGGCCGGAGTTCATGTTTCTATCTACTGTCATACCCGGTCCAAGCAGCCCGGGGTGGAATATAGATGTTTGTCGTCGACCATTGATAGATGAGCTGGCGCAGTTGTGGTCCTCCGGATCTCTGACTTATGATATATCGAGGAAACAAAATTTCCTAATGAGGGCGGCTTTGATGTGGACTATCAGTGATTTTCCAGCTTATGGAATGCTTTCTGGTTGGAGCACGCATGGGAAACTCGCATGTCCATACTGCATGGAAAACAACAAAGCATTCACGCTAGCAAACGGAGGTAAAGCTTTTTTTTTTACTGTCACCGTCGCTTCTTGCCACTTAATCACAGGTTCAGAAAGAACAGAAAATATTTCTTTGTTGGTAGAGTTGAAAAAGATGTTGCATCCCCGCGTCTTTCTGGTGAAGAATTGCATCATGTTGTATCAGAGTACGGTGACATTGTGTTTGGCCTTCAATCAGGTAAGCAAAAGTTTCTTGGTTTTGGTTTGACCCATAATTGGGTAAAGCGAAGTATCTTTTAGGAGCTTCCGTATTGGAAGACTAATCTTCTCCGCCATAACCTTGACGTCATGCACATCGAAAAGAACGTGTTTGAGAATATTTTCAACACCGTCATGGATGTGAAGGGGAAGACAAAGAACAACATGAAGGCTAGATTGGATATAGCTTTATACTGTAACCGTAAAAATATGGAGTTGGTTTATGACGAGTCACGGGTGGCAAAACCAAGGGCAAGCTTCGTGTTAGAGAAAAACGCACAACTGCTAGTCTACAAATGGCTTAAGAGTCTGCGTTTCCCGGATGGACATGCATCGAACATATCAAGGCTTATTAACATAGAGGACTGTAGATTGTATGGAATGAAGAGCCATGACTGCCACGTGTTTATACAAACACTCATCCCATTAGCTTTTCGTGATTTGTTGCCAAAGGGAATATGGGATGCACTAACGGAGATCAATCATTTCTTCAGAGATATATGCTCCAGCAAGATGAATGTTGAGCACATTGAGATGCTTCAAACGAATATCATCGAGACACTATGCAAACTTGAGATGATATTCCCTCCTTCATTTTTTGACTCAATGGAGCATCTCCCTATACATCTACCGTTCGAGGCAAAAGCTGGAGGACCGGTCCAGTATAGATGGATGTACCCATTCGAACGGTGAGATATTACAGTTGCAATGGGATTCATATCTTAAAGTATTTTCTATGTTTTTCTTATTTGAAAATACTTGAATTGTACTTCAATGCAGGTACTTGTTTAATCTAAAAAAAAGGTTAAGAACAAGGCGCATGTTGAGGCTTCGATATCTGAGGCCTATATTGTTGAAGAGATATCAACATTTATCTCGTACTATTTCGAACCTCATCTGAGAACAAAAATCAATCGCGTTCCACGGCATGACGATGGCGGTGAAGTGCCTTCCAGTGGGAACTTGTCAATATTCTCCAATACTGGACGACCCACACCTAAAAATGCCGTAAGAGGAAGATATTTGTCGGAAATAGAATTCAAACAAGCACACAACTATGTTCTATTTAATTGTGATGAGCTGAGACCATTTATTCAGTAAGTCTATATATGTGTAATAGTAATTAAACTTTGTCAGTAATATACTGTTAATTATATATTGTAATATCAGACACTCATTATCACTTGCAGGCAACATCGACAATATTTGCTCTCCAATAACTCGCAGCTGACCGAATCCCAGATCTTTCAATTACAAGATGAACAATTTGCCACATGGTTCAGAACACATGTAAGCACTATCACAAACTCATTCTAACGTATGCATGTCATTACGAGATTCTCGTTCATTTACCGTGTATTGATGTACATTTAATTACATATATTTACAAGGTTTATCAAATGGGAAGGAGTGCGCCCAAGTCATTGTCTTCACTAAGCCTCGGCCCTAAAAGAAAAGTTAAGTGCTACAATGGGTATTTTGTCAATGGATATGTTTTCCATACTGAAGAATACGGGCAAGGAAGAAAGACATACAACTGCGGTGTTTGTGTTAAGGGATCCACAAGTAGCCAGTTAGAAGTTGACTACTATGGTAGATTAGAAGAGGTCGTCGAATTGCAATATCATAGCGAGTAGAATAAAGTGTTTTTATTCAAATGTTATTGGTATGACACGACGGACAGAGGAATCAGAGTTGATCCGCACCATGATCTGGTCGAAATCAACTCAAAAGCTAGACTCCGCAACATAAACGATGTCTTTGTTTTCGCAAAGCAATGTCAACAAGTTTATTACACATACACCCCTTCATTTAGAAAGGATCGTTCAAGAGTTGATTGGTTGTCCGTTTTAAAAACAAAACCACGGGGTCGTGTCGAGGTTGTTCAGGATGAGAACGAAGACACAAGTGTGCGAGATGAAGTCTTTCAAGTTCGTGAGTTGGTTGAACCATATCGAGTTGCTCCTTCAATTGAATTGGAAGAAAATTCAAATTTTCGAGTTCTCGATGATAGTCTTGTTGATATTGACGAAGAGGAGTTGAATGTTGTTCTCAGCTCTAGAGGACAAGCAAATGTCGATGAAGAAGATGATATCCATATTGAAGATTGCGATGAAGATAATGACAATTCAATTGATGAGGAAGAAGAAGAAAATTCCGACTAATTATGAAAATGAAGCCCTATGTAAAAACATTTGTCTCATGTAATTTAGATTATTGATGATGTATTTTGTAAAACAAAATATTTATTGTTTAAGCAATGAGGTTATTGTTTTATGTGATAGACAGTTTATCATTAAGTTATTACAGGAAGGTAAACAGGCAATACAAAGACAACCTTTCCTGCATAATGAAAACTTACCGACGTCCATACCGACAGAGAGTTCGAAAATATTTACGCGAAATGCCACCAACACCGATGAAATTACCGACGGCTTCACCGACAACAATACCGACGGAATAAAATCCGTCGGCATATCACAGTGAGCTCGAAAAACATGCCACCATCATCGACAGGATTACCGACGGATTATAGTCCGTCGGCATCTCACAGTAAGCTCGAAAAACATACCACCACCATCGACGGGATTACCGACGGATTATAGCCCGTCGGCATCTCACAATAAGCTCGAAAATATTTAGAACAAAATGCCACAATCACCGACGGGTTCACCGACGGAATAGGTCCGTCAGTAATTTGTCGGTCACACATATTACCAATAGAAATACCGACGGACCGCGCGATTTCCAAAGTGTGTGAATTAATGCGCCTCTAAACTTGTCAAATTACCGACAGAATCACCGACAGACTGCGAAAAATTTGGAGGGCTTTTAAAAATTCGGGGTGAAATTCAAAAAATACCGACGGATTTTTGACCTGTTACCGACGGAATTTTTTACCTTTTACCGACGGATGTTAATTCCGTCGGTGATTCCATCGATAAAATTGCCCTATAAGTTCCAGCCCCCGCCGCTTCGCCTCATTTTTTCTTCTTCTCCCCGCCGCTTCGCTTCTCCTCCGTTTTTCACCTCAGATTTTTCATTTTTTTCCCCTCAATCCTTAAACACTTTCACCTTTAATCTCTAGCAAGATTTGGTGTTGTAAATCTTCATTATATTAAAAGGTATGTGTTTTTTTTCTAAATTTATTTATATTTAGTTGTTTTTTATTTTTGTTGTTTTGGTGTTTTTTGTTGCAATGTAGATAAAGTTTTGAATTTGACACATTATTAAGGTATGTATATTTGTTCCTTTTTTGTTTTTTGAATTTTTTGAATATTTTTTGTTTGTTGTGTTGTTAGAATTGTTATTAGTTAATTTAACTTAGAATTAGTTAAAGTTGAATATTTGAATATTTTTGAATTTTTTGAAATTTGTTGAATATTTGTTAATTTAATTGTTAGTCTATATTTTTTTTTAATTTATTGAATATTTTTTGTTGTTGTTTTGTTAGAATTGTTATTAGTTTAATTTAACTTAGAATTAGTTAAAGTTGAATATTTTGAATTTTTTTGAATTTTTTTGAATTTGTTGAATATTTGTTAATTTAATTGTTAGTCTATTTTTTTTTTAATTTATTGAATATTTTTTGTTGTTGTGTTGTTAGAATTGTTATTAGTTAATTTAACTTAGAATTAGTTAAAGTTGAATATTTGAATTTTTTGAATTTTTTGAATTTGTTGAATATTTGTTAATTTAATTGTTAGTCTATATTTTTTTTAATTTATTGTTGTATTGCCTATATAATTATTGATTAATTTATTGAATTAATATTGTTAATGTTGAATTTACCTTAGAATTAATAATTGCATTTGTTGGAATAATTATCGATTTCCAATTTAATTTATTTACTTTTAATTTATTTTTAGTTGTTTTAGTTTTGTTATTTTGTTGTTTTGGTGTTTTTTTTTGGTAATGTAGATAAAAGTTTTTGAATTTGTCACATTATTAAGGTATGTATATTTCATTCCTTTTATTGATGTAGGTTTTTTTTTTTTGAATTTTTTGAATATTTTTTATTGTTTTTGTTTGTCATAATTATAATGATTAATTTGTTGAATTATAATTGTTAATGTTGGAATTATAATGATTAATTTGTTGAAGTATAATTTGTTGAATTTATTGAATTTATTTTTTGTCATATTTTTTATTGTTTTGAATATAATTATTGATTAATTTGTGAATTGTAATTGTTAACGTTGAATTTATCTTAGGATTAATAGTTGAATATATTGGAATAATTAGTATAGATTGGTTCGATTGGTTGTGGCTAATTGTTAATATTTGCAGGTTTGTGGATTTGGGTAGTATCCAGTATAGGGGGGAGGTGCTGCCGATTTTTTTTTTAACTTTTGAATTTTATTATACAATTATTAATATAAAATTGTTTAGATGCGCAAAATGAAAACCAGAGCTGGTCGTCCAGTCGAATCAAGTTCGTCTAGCAGTGATGATGATGTTTCCTTAGGTGCCTCTCAAGAAGAGGCACCTACACCACCTGCGCCGTCAACCGATGCTGCCTCTTCCAACGATGTTTCACATCGCAGACGTGGCGTGCCTTCGAAGCGGAATCAATTTACCCGCCAGTACGAGGCACAATGGAAGGACGATCTTTCAATGTAAGTTTGTTAAGGTTTTAGCTTTTTTTATATATAAAAAAACAAATTTAAAACATAAATTATAAAGTAATCACAAATTAATTTCATTTCTTTTCAGGTTCACAAACATTGAGGCCGCCCGAGTAATATCATCGGCGTTTAAAGCGTCGATGGAGATTCCATTGTTTCAATGGAGTCAGATATCCAGACATCCTGAATGGATTCCTCAAATCAATGCATGGTTTCGTAGATTTGAGGTTCGTGTTAATATATAATTTTCATCTTATTTCTAATAAATTCAAGTTATAATTGTAAATAAATTATTAACATTTTAAAAAATTATTTTTTTATATACAGCATCGATTCTGCTGGGACGATGAACATGACACTGTTGTGAGGAGGGTGTGGGAAAATCATGCGGCAATTAGGTAACATCGAAAACAATACGACTTGTTTTTACATAATTATTTATGTTTCGAAATGTAATTTTTTCGTGCGTGAATTAGGTTGCGTGATTTTTGGTATGACACCTAGAAAAAAGCAAGAAAAACAGCGAGGGATAAGGGGTTCCAAGGCTGGAACGATGTTGTGGTTTGGAGGGATTTCAAACCAATATACATCCCGGAAGATATATGGCCGCACTATCTTCAGCACGTGATGTCTGAGCGGTTCACTCGACGCTCACAATCTGGTGCTGGCAACCGAAATTGGCCAATTCATGGCTCGGTGACAACGCACACCGGCGGCTCCGTTCCGTTTTCTGCACATGCAAAACGGATGGTAAGATTAACTTAAATGAAATATATCGTTCAATTAATTTGTTGTTAATACATTTTTTTCATTATAGGCTATGTCTCTTGGACGTGAGCCGAGCCCTATGGAGCTGTTTGTAGAGACGCACGTGCGAAGTCATGACCGCCAAAAGGGGACGCAACAGTTCGTTGACAACCGTGCTCAACATTTTGTGGTATGTTTGTTCAACCATTTTATTTTGTAAGTTATTATTATGTTTATTGAATTGAATATGATGATTTTTTTTTCAGGAGACCTATAATAATCGGTTGAGGGAGAGATACGGGAACGATCCATCGACCCATCCGGAATTCGATCCGGATTTGTGGATGGAGGCTGGATCGTCAGGTGGACCCGATAAAAATCGGGTTTACGGGCTCTCCAACACTACCGCGACCAACTTGCGGTCGACCAATACTGCTTCAACCGCTGAGAGCTCCCAATCTGTATCGAGCTCCCAATCTAAGGAGTTTGTGGCCTTGCAGCAAAGGTGCGACCACCTATCAGAGGCATACACACAACTCAAAGAAGAGCAAAGATTGGCGAACGAACAACACAGAGCAGAGTTTGAACAACAAAGAGCGGCCTATGAAGAGCTTCGGCAAATGGTCATGAACATGACACAAGGTGGAACATGTGCGCCTAATCCTTTTTGGCCGCCTAACCCCCATCCTCCTCCTCCTCCTCCTCCTCCTCCTCCTCCTCCTCCACCTTTATATTAATTTTTAATTAACATTATTTACATTTAAAAATTTTTTTAATGTTTTTTTGAAACACATTCATTTTGTAATGAATATTATTTCACTTTGAGTTTTTGTTGCTTAATATAAATTTTATTTGCATAATTGGTTGTATTACCATTAATTATATCAGTTTTTTCAAATAATTAAAAAAACAATTAAAAAAAACAATTACACAGGGATTTACCGACCTCAATCTACGAAACCATGCATTGATTTACAAACTTATCAAAATAATTAAAAATCTTTTAAATTTCAAACAAGAAATAAAGTGTTTTTTTATGAAGGTGTCACATTAAAAGGGTACCATTCAGTTTGGAATGAAAGAAAAACGTGATACAATGATCCTTTTGAAATTATAAAAAGTATATGGCTAGTTGCTTATTGATTGGAGCTACATATATATTTTGATAAGATTCACAATATATTTCATCTGTCCTTATTGTAAAAAGTTAAGATGAATTTTTCACAAGTGTTATTACCGGTTGATGTTACCTATTTTTGGATTCCTCGCAAAAAAAAATCGAAAGGAATAAAAATAAAAAAAGAGTGAGAAAAAGATGTTGGAACGCTCATAAAATAGCTAGGAATTGGTTGAGGAGGTTTCAGAAATGTAAGAATTGAAATTTGACATTATATTTTTTTTACTGATAAGAGCCTTATTGACAAAGAAAATTCAAGTTGAGAAAGAAAAATCCAAAATAAGATGTTTATAGACTCAATTAAATTTTATCCAAGGTTTAATTGAATTTATGGAAGGTATGATTGCAAGAAAATTGATTTTTTTAAGTCAATTATGGCTTATATTAGAAGTAATTAAAGTTATGAGGTCCAATTATAATTTTGAAGAGTTGATTTGGTCAAATCAGGGGCTTAATTGCATAATTATTGAAGTTTGGTGGTCAATTAGGGATTTGATTGAAGCAATCTGAAACGAAGGACCAAACCGAAAAAGGTACTAAAATCAAGGGATCCAATTATAATTTATCTGGAGGGCTTGATTACAAAATCGTAAGAACATCCAAGGACCAAATCAGAAATATCCATTTTGATAGGAAGACGGCGCCGTTTCAGAGCACTATTTCATCACCTTTCTTCACAGCCGTTTCAGCAGACAGTGGAGTCATTTCAGCAACAAAAACAACAGATTGCTTCAATTATAGAGAATGTTTCATGGCTACCATTCCTCTACATGCCGTTACCAAGCCGAACGTTGCACAACAGGGCATTCTTTGGCTTATAAAAGCCAGAGAAAGACGATGAAAGAGGGGAGGGAGGACAACGGACAGAAAAGAAAGGAAAGGGGGGGGGGAGAAAAGGAACGAGAGAGGAGAAGAAGAGAAAACAGAGGGTGGGAAATATTTTGAAGAGAACGAAAGAAACAGAGAGACGGGGAAAGAAAGTTACAGAGGAAGAAAGAAGGAAAAAGGAGAACCACCGTTGGTCTTCCTCTCCACCGCTGCCACAACGCCGCCACTGAGAAGGGAGTATCGATCAACAGAAAAAAAGAAAACAGAGGCTCATGCCTCTGTACAGAGAGGAGAAGAGCCACCATCGCCCCCCACAGCAACTCCACCGGCCAGCAACCTCCACCACACCGTCTGAAAGCCACTAGCAGCTCCACCCCCACCAGTGACCAAAAGGAGAAGAACCAAACAGAAGTAGACGAGGAAGGCAAAAAAAAAAAAAAAAGAGGCTGGTGTCTCTGCACGGGGAAGAAGAAGAAAAGCTGCAACAAACACTGCCCGCCATTGTCATAACCACCGTGAACCATCGTCGGCTTCCTCTCCACTGCCACCAACATCACTGTGAGCGTCAGCAGGTCAGCCTTCCTCCCCTTCCCCATTTCCTTCTTCTTCTTCACTGCACCGTCTCCACTGCTCTGCGTAAATAGTGGAGAGTGAATTAATTCAAAATTAATATAATATTAAAGGATAAATTTGAATAAAAAAAATCTAAAAAAAAAAATTAATCAAAAGATAGAAAAAAAAAATATCTCCTTCACTATTGATATTTACATGAACAATATTTATATTTACATAAAGAAAGTTCTTTTAGTAGAGTTGCTAGAGTAGATAGTGAAATACAATAATTCAAAAAATTAAAATAACACATTAAAAATAAGCATAAACAGTAAAAAAATTGTTTCGGGTTTAATCACAAAAAATTTCATTATTTGAAAGGAGGGAGAAATCGTTTGGGAAGCAGGTACTCAGCCCATAGAATCACACAAACAAGCACCCAAGACATCTAAGCATTCAAGCTAAAGCTAAATAAAAGAGCAGGAAAACTGAAACCCTATTATTCATTGGGCTACAACATGCTCGACCTCTCCTACTTGTACTGGAAGGAGAAATTACTGATATTGTGATATTGGTGTCAATTTCAAGCTGTAATACAAACTAGTGAGATTCAGAATCCAAGTACATTCTATAAGCATTTCTATCTGAAGAGTAATAACCTTCTACCAAACTATCAACTTGAAAACCAAGTTTCTTGTATAGAGTCATAGCTGCAGTCCTCAGGGGATCAACGTGTATATACGTTGAACCTTTCTCTTTTTGCATTTCTCAATTACTGCTTTAAGCAATGCCTCTCCATGGCCTTGCCTTCTATAGTTCTCCTTCACTGTTTTATACTTGCCATTTACAAAGAAAAACACCCATGTAAGAAATCAAGTCCTGGCCAATCAGATAACAAGAAAAAGAAATTATACTAAATGCATTTTAGTGGGTTTTGCCTAATCAATCCCTCTATTCAGAGAAAACCATGCCTCTTTGAGTACTTTCATCAAACAGGTTATGGGTTTGTTAAACAGCAAAAAGAGAAAAATACAACCCGAAAATAATGAGGAGAGAGGAAGAAATAAGTAATGGGTATTGAAACCTGCAAGTTTTGTGATAGAAGCACACAAAGAAGAGGGCCAGGAATACATGACATAGCCAGCAACTTCTCCATTTACTTCTGTATATAGAAGCCCTGAATTCTTCTTTCTAAGCTCTTCATCAAATGATCTAGCAAGTGATTCATGTTTCGGGAAGATCTTTCTTTCTATCTTCACAATCTCTCCCACAACGTTGGCCCAGTTGGTTGAGTTTCTTTGAAACTCCACTATGACCTCACTCCCCATGCTTCAGGTGATATTTTGCTCTTGGGTTCCGCTGGGACAAATTGTTGTCTCGGTTTTAACTTGAAATACTCGTTTAATTTAAAACCTAGCACAAATCAGATCTCTTACCAACAGGCCACTGGATTAACATTCTCGATGAGGCCAAATTTAATAACAATGCTTTAAATAAAAATATGGATATTATAGCAGGTAGCATGTATCGGATAGGTGGCCTGCTCCATTTCATGTATCTGTCAAATTTTTTCTAACATTAAAAAAAAAATAAAGTTTAAGTGATGAAAATATTTTAAAAAGGATTTTAAAAATCTAACATCAGAGTCATTGATTTAAATAAATTGAATAAATTATGTTAATTTAATGATATCATTATAAATAAAGCTCATAATAATAAGAAAAATAAAAAAATGATTAATAAAAAAAATTAACACTTGTCAATATTATGAAAAATACTTTCTAAATATTCTTAAAAAATTTTAACAATCTTATTTGATAATAAAAACAAAAATTAAATGAAAATGAAATAATCTTATAAAAAATTAAAAAATTAAATAAAATTTAATTACTAATGAATCAAATGTTGAAGGATGAATGGAGAAAAATTAATTTTTTTAAAAAAATAAGAATACTGATTCTAGTTAGCATGACAAATTGAGGTTGAAATTAATTTACCAACATAATTGTTGTTGTTAATATTTTTATTTGTATTTATTAACTTTCGTGGGTGTATGTATATATATCAAATTATCAATGCAAGTGATATACATAGATTCAAGCAGTTACCATCCCTCTTATTTCAAATAGGCTCGTATCATGATTGAACACTTCAATTCGAAATCCTTAATCATAATTAATTATTTGATGCAGCAGGATTTTTAAGGTGTTTTTAGTTATTTTTATTTTTATATATTAAGTTAGAAAAATATTTTTTAATGGTATTTTTCTTTTAAAAAATCAAATAATGTGTTCACTAATTTTATCTTTTCTATTTAATTTATAAATTTCTAAAATAATTTATTATGATTTTTTTTCTTCTTCTTCAAGATAGATTTAAAACTTTTATAAATATGATTGTTTTGCCTGTATTTCATCATATTATAAAAAAATATGGATAAAAATATTCAATTGTCCTTATAATGGGAGGCAGTAATTGTCTGCTACATAATTTTGACTGAAATAATGTGTATACCGAGAGATATTGTAAGGAGATATTTTATAGGTAAATTATGGAATAATTTACCAATGTGATTATCGCCATCAGTATTTCTTTTTATATTCTCTAATTTTGTAGTAGTGTGTATATATCAAATTATGAATGCAAGTGATATATAGATTTAAGTGATATCTCTTATTTCAAATAGGCCTGTATCATGATTGAACACTTCGAAATCCTTAATCACAATTAATTATTTGATGCAGCAGGAGTTTTAGGGTGTTTTTTAGTTATTTTTTATTTTTATATCTTAAATTTAATTTTTCTTCTTTATGGTATTTTTCTTTAACAAATCAAATAATATGTTCGGTAATTTTATTTTTTCTATTAAATTTAAAAACCCTTAAAATAATTTATTATGATTTGTTTCTCATTTCTTCTTTAAGATAGATTTATGACTATTTTAAGTAATATGATTGTTTGGTTTGTATCTCATCATATTATTTGAAAAGAATATTTACTAATAAAATTTTTGAATTAATTAAGATTTTTTATATTGACAGAATTTTTGTATTTTAGCTTTTAAATATATCTTTTATACCAGAATAAGTTGCCACCTATATTAATTTAGATTGATAAATTTAAAAGAATTATAGCCTCAAGGTTTGTATAAAAAAACATATTTTGTCAATTAATATTTGATAATGAAACTATCTGGACTAATCGTAATCTTATGTGTACACGCAAAACAAAAATTCAAAGTTTTTATTATTATTATTAATGTAGATATCCGGGTCAGTTTGCGTGCATCTTAACTAATCATATGGGCCTTAAAGTTAACAATCATGTAAGTCTTCAGTGATCCCGAGATTTGTGGGATGCAAACTAGTGACAAGTTAGGCTACACCTCTTAAAATTTATTATTAATTTTAAATATTGGTCTAGGTTGTCTTATTATCTAATTACTATCTTTTTTTCAAGAAAAATAAGTGCTATAAAGCATAATTTGTATTTTTAATATTTTTACAGCAAAAGGAGTCTAATAAATGCATGCTTCAAAAAAAAAAGAAAAAAAGAAAACTTCAGAAATGCGCACACATTCAATTGGAAACTCGAAAGTTATTTCAAATTCAAATAATTATTACAATCGACAGACACAAGCGATCCAAGGCTTTATTGATCCCAAAACCTTTTAAAGGTGGGAAATTAATCCCAACAAATCCTGTCCTCTGTTGGCGAAGATCATCCTAGATAGTTTTTTGTGCTCTCTTGGGAGTGTAGAAAACAAACAAAAAATATATGTAGTAGAAACGATGCAAGAGCATTTCTTGAAAATTTGGCGGGATGACTCCCAACGGAAGAATCACAATGAAAAACAGAGCATAGAAACCCGTAAAGGCCAGCCCTGAAATGGTGGTTTTTAACCACGCATCATGGGATCCTAGTAATGCTATAGTCACAGCATAAATGAATGCCACGAACATCATGAGAATAGCCAAACCAACCATGATGACTGAAAATCCAACCGCAATGATTTCAAAATTGGCATCAGTAAAGTTTGCCCTAAGAAGGATTAGAGATGCCACCAGAGAGAGAGATAAAGCCCAAACATCGCAAAATAAATAAGCATACAGAGCCCCCTCATAACCAGTAGGACTGTAAAGGTCAGTGATCTTATGGGAGGCAGTAAATTCATGATGATGTTCACTTGAGTTAAAGTTACCCCTTAATTGTGGCAATTGAATAGCACCCGCAAAGGTCACACCAGCAACAAGCACTGCTACCACAAGAAGATTCTCTATCCTTGTTTTTGTTTCCTCTTTCGTTTGTTGCATGGGTCCCATCACATCAGTACCAGCAGTGAAATGGTCACGGAAGGATTTTTTCCAAGGGAAAGCATGGAAGTATAGGATCGATAATGTCATCATCTGCACATCAAGGGAAAAAGACTTGATGGTTTTAATGTGTTTTTGGAATTTTCCCTATTGCCTTTGAAGATCATTAAAAAGCGTTGCATCCCTTGAAATTCCTTTTTCGTAACAAGATAGCAAGATTCTGGAATGGTTTCGGAATTTTGAATATTATAATATACAAGTTAAACTAATCGGCGTAGAACTAGTTCAAAAACATGCATCTAGTTGATCAACACCGCTTTTAGCGAAGGTATTGTCTTTGCATTTTAATGTGTTTTTTCTTTCTTATATTCTATCTTGTCTTAAGCTCTTCTAGAAACCAAAAAACCAAAACTAAAATGATAAAAGATAAAAAGAACAAAAGAAGAAAGAAGAAAAGAAGTAATACCGCTCCACGAATATCTGGCAGTTTGTCATCTTTTAGTGATGCCTTTTTCGTGTCTTGCTTGTTTTGATCAGCCGGTTTGTCCTGTCTCAAGAAAAACGTTAACATGTGTTACTCTTTATTTATTTATTTATTATGGCAATAATATAAGCCACTCAAACTTGTGAACAGCTAAAATATTCTTAAAGCTATATTAAATAATAAAGCTGGCGAACTTTTTTAGGCTCGCCAATTTTCTTATGTCAAGACCTGTAGGCTTTTTCTACAGTAGAACATTTTAATACGATAACCTCGCTTATCCGGTCGAGCCACCCCTCAACATATTCTCCCTTTCTCTCAATTGATATTATAAGCAGGTTCAATCGGTTGAAAGGTTTTTTTAGAGTGTGTGGCTTATATTGAGTGGAGCAAGTATATAGATAAAGCATGCAGCTGGTAGAGCGTAGCTGAGCGAATCCTACTGATTGGATAGTGATTTTTTAAATGTGATGACAAATTAATAATAAATATTTAATATTATATGCTATATAGAAATTTGATATATAGAAAAATTAATTTAAGATACATGTACCAATTCAAGTCAAGCAAAATTAATTTAAAAATAATTCTAAAATTAAAAAAACTTATATTATAATTGTTCTCTTCGAGGTTTTATATTTTAAAACTACTTTATAATGATTTTATTTTTAATTTTATTAAAAATATCTTTCTCAATATATACAATAAACTTTTATTTATCTATTTCTAAATCTTTCAAGGATTATGGAAGTTCTTGACAACAATTCTATGCTAATATATGGTACATAGTATCTAAAATTATAGCTTAAAAGGATTGTCACAAATTGATGTTGCTCTTGCTAATTTGTTATTTTGTACAAGTGGATTAAACTTAATTATTAAATGTTTTTCTTTTAATTTATCTATTATATCCCTAATTTTTTGAGCTGTTATGTATTTCATTTTTAATCACTAGTAAATTCATCACCATCATTTTTCATATGAAATTTATAGTAAAATACTTATCAATTCATCAAAACTCATTTCAATTCATATTTATTAGCATATAATATTACCTATACACATATTAAATGAACAAACCCATAAATTATATAAATCCTAATATTTTCAATAACTAATTATAAAGAAATAAAACTAAAATTAGATGATGAAAATAAATAGAAAAGATAAAGGAAACTTTCCTAAAACATAAAGTATAAGAGGTTACTTGGTTAACTAATTAATAGCTTAAGAGCGGAAGATAAATTTTATAGAAAAAAGAGAAACAAAGACAATAATGAAAAAAGAAGAAGAAGAACTTGGATCAATTAGTAGCTAATAAAGAAAATTAACCCTGTATAGTTATTATATTAATATTTTAATATAAAAAAAATATTTTGATAAAAAAAAAAAAAAGATTAAGGGCCAAGTGACCTCTTTTGCTCCTATGTGGCTTTGCCACCTAATAGTGAAATATAACTCTTTTATAGGTAGGGTTTATCATAAATATATATTATATAACTTTAATTTGATAAATAATGCAAATATAACTTCTAATTTTTAGAGATGTAGATAAATTACGAAGCATGTTTTTTCTTGTTTTTATTTTTTTGCATTATTCATCTTTACTGCTGCAGGTTTCACAGGGCCACATATATCTTGATTCCCATAACATCATAGCATATTCCATTATTTTCAAATCTTTTCATATCGTTTCTGTATATGGAATGTATATCTTTAATCAAAATATTTAAAATGCAAGCACAGCAAGTATCAACAGATCTCTTATACCTCGGTCCCTTCCACCCTGTTATTTGAATCAGAGTGCTGTCGCTCCTTGGCAAACTGGAAACAAAGAGGAAGCATAGTTACCAAATTATTAACGCAATTATAATACTAAAAATTGTTCTCTTGTAGCTCTTCATACCGTTTCATCTGTTCCTTCATATCGCTCTACCGCTATTTTGGATTGTTTTCTACCAAGTCCATACGGTGTCAAATCGTCATTGTTAGCAGGATGACGATAAACGCGTTTGTCACGCACAAGAAGAAATACAGATGTGGGTCGGCCGTGCTGTGTTGCCAAATGCAAAGGTGTATTTCCATCCTCATCCATCGCATTTAGCAGTGTTTCTACTATCTTCTGATCCTGTTCGAGTATGTACATAATCAAAGAGCCATGTCCATTCTGGGCCGCTACATGAAGAATGTTCTGCTCTTTTTTATTTATGAATTCCTCTGGATAGGGAATAACTTTCAGGAATTCCTTTAACAAAGCAACCGAGCCTCCCTTGCATGCAAGATGAATAGGATAGTTTCCCTCTTGGTCAGTTTCATCTGCACCGGCACGATACTTTTGTAATAGGAATTGAACTCCTTCCACATAGCCTGTAGATGATGCATAATGGAGAGGATTTCCTAACTCTTTTTCATGGAGACGTAATAACTCTGGCTTTGCTGCTTCGATTTTCTGCAATATACCTGAAAATAAAAATAAATTGTTTTGAATGAATTTAAAGATGATAGGTTTGCAGGATTGGTTTGTATGTATATCACTTTTGTGATGAGAGGAGACATTGTGATCACCTATGATACGGTTCTCGACGGCAGCGTGAACAGGGGACTTTCCTTGTGGTAGCATGCCAAGTGAATCTCCATCTTCTCTTTCTGTAGGGATCGAAGCTTCCGTATTCAAGAGATCATCAAGAATGTTCATATTGCGATTTTCAACAGCCAGATATAAAGGAGACCTGCCAGTCTCGTTTCTGTAATAGGCCACTTCTGGATCTCTGGAAATGAGAAACTCGGCAAATTCTTTCTTACCATTGATCACTGCAACATGCAAAGGAGTGTTTCCTTTTCTATTTGTCATCCTCAGCAAGAAAGCATTCGAATTGACAAGGTTTCGAATTGTATGACTAACACTTCCCTCTTTGGCAGCAACATGAAGGATTGTGTCTTGCTGGTCGTTTCGGCTGGTGATTAGAGAAGGGATCTCTTTAGCCAGGTAAGCAGTAATATTTTTACTTTTATACCTTATGGCTACATGAAGTAGCGAATTCCCACAGGGAGTCACTAGCTTCTCCGCTAAATGTTGCTGGACACGGCTTTTAAATTCCTCAATATTGTCCTGCTTCACACACTCATATAACTTACTATCTATCTTTTTATTTGCCATGTGATCTCTCGGAATCGAGTTTCCAACTATGTCTATTGCTACGCAAGACATAGCGAAAGAAAATATTATTTGACCTGAATCAGCTATACATATCAGACGGCAGGACTTCTAATTTAAATAGACCAGACTGCATGTCAATGGAATCTGAAATAATGTGAATCTTACTCTTTTTTTTATTTGCAAGGATATATATATATACTTTGATTACTCAAATACTTCACGCATTTGTTCTGGAATCCAGGACATAGCAAGAGAGAGAGAGCAGTCTTGGCTATGGTTAAAGCAGCATCTTGAAAAGGAAAAGGGGAAAATATGTCCCCTAACTCAAAAAAGATTAGTGTTCCTAGGGAAATTCTTAGCTTAAATTTGTAACTCAAAAAAGATGATTGTTGTTAGGAAAATTCTTAACTTGAATATATAACGCAAAGGAAATTCTTAACTTGAATATATAACTCATTTAGGAATATTTGAACTCCTTTCACATAGCCTGTAGATGATGCACAATGGCATGAGATTCCACATCTTATACCTTCCGGTGATTTAATTAACCAATTAATTCAAAAGTTTCAAACTCTCATGTTAAAATCCAAGAATACAGTAATTTTTATTATTTTAATGGGAGATCTTGTGTGCGTTGGACTGCATTATATATGTATATATAAACGAATTTTCAACTATTTATTTGGAGAGTCGATTTAAAGTATTGTAATAGCTTAAGATGTTTATTGAATAAGATGAATCTACAAGTCTTGGCTTTACCCAGCATGAACATTTTCTTTTTAGTTACATACCAAATATGAATTTAATTTTGTAGTAAAAGTATGGAACTGATGATAAAAAAAAAAAAAAAAACTAATTTAATATTGTCACTTCCATAGCTTACAGCTACATGAAGTAATGAATTCCCACAGGGAGTCACTAGCTTCTCCGCTAAATGTTGCTGGACACGGCTTTTAAATTCCTCAATATTGTCCTGCTTCACGTACTCATATAACTTACTATCTATCTTTTTATTTGCCATGTCATCTCTCGGAATCGAGTTTTCAACTATGTTTATTGCTACGCTAGACATAGCGAAAGAAAATGTTATTTTACCTGAATCAGCTATACATATCAGACAGCTGGACTTCTAATTTAAATAGACCAGACAGCATTATAATGGAATCTGAAATACTGTGAATCTTACTTCTTTTTTTATTTGCAAGGATATATACTTTGAATACTCAAATACTTCACACATTTGTTCTGGAATCCAGGACATAGCAAGATAGAGAGAGCAGTCTTGGCTATGGTTAAAGCAGCATCTTGAAAAGTAAAAGGGGAAAATATGTCCCCTAACTCAAAAAAGATGAGTGTCCCTAGGAAAATTCTTAGCTTAAATTTATAACTCAAAAAAGATGATTGTTGTTAGGGAAATTCTTAACTTGAATATATAACTCATATACACTGTGCAGGTGGGAGAATCCATGGTTTAATGAACATGATGATGCACGATGGCATGAGAGTCCACATCTTATATCTTCCGGTGATTTAACCAATTGATTCAAAAGTTTCAAACTCTCATGTTAAAATCCAAGAATACAGTTTAATAATTTTTATTATTTTAATGGGAGATCTCGTGTGCGTTGGACTGCATTATATATGTATATATAAACGAATTTTCAACTATTGATTTGGAGTGTCGATTTAAAGTATTGTAATAGCTTAAGATGTTTATTGAATAAGATGAATCTAGCTAAGTCTTGGCTTTACACAGCATGAACATTTTCTTTTTAGTTAATTACATACCTAGTATGAATTTAATTTAGTAGTAAAAGTATGGAACTGATGGTAAAAAAAAATAATAAACTAATTTTTTTTTTTAAAAAAAAAAAAGCTTTGGAATGTTCTACGCCTTGCCCAGACAACCTTGTTGGTCGCCCATTGGATAGCAAGGCCGATTGGTTGGCCAACTCGCCTAGCAACCAGCCAAGTTATCTCTCTCTCTCTCTCTCTCTCTCTCTCTCTCTCTCTCTCTTATTTTTTCTCTTTTTAATTTTCTCTCCTTTTTTTTCAACAAATAAAACTACATGCCACACACTCTATATACTACTAGCTTTGATACCCGCGCGATGCCGCGGGTCATTTTTTTTTTTAATATTAAAAAAAATAAAAATTTAAAAATCTTGGGTTTTTCTGCAAAGTTATACCCAAGAATCTTGGGTTTGGCTGCAACGTCTGACGTAAGAGTAATATTTATAACATTAATAATAAAATTAAACTTGCATGACCCAAGTTTAAGTGAGCCTGACTGTAACATCGGACCCAAGAATATTGGATGTGGGTCTGGCTATAAGGTCGTGTCATAAAAATGTGATAATTAAAAAATAAAGAAAAAAATCAACAGAAGGAAAAAACTAATGAAGAAAAAGAAAAAGAAATTAAATTAATTAAATTAATTGGGTTAATCCTTTAAACCAGGTTATCCCGTAAAACCTGGGATTAACGTCATGAAAGTTTGATAACTAAATAGAAAAAAAAATGACGGGTTTACCTAGAATTAACCGGATTAACCCATCAAACCAAGTTAACCCGTCAAACCCAAGATACGTGTCATGAAATTCTGATAATTAAATAGAAAGAAAATTAACTTTAACAAACTAAACTAAATAAAAAAAAATAACTCGTCAAATCAGGTTAACCCATCAAACTCGGGATTTGTTAACAAACTAAATCAAACAAAAAACAATTCATTGAAAAAAAATTAAAAAGAAAAAAACAAAAGAAAAAAACAATCATATAATATAATACAATATAATAATAATTATAATGAAAAAACATGGGGAAAGCTAAAGCTAAAGCTCAATTCTCAACTAATTAAATATTAAAAAAATAAATTTAACAAAGATAATTTAAAAAATAAACATGTGGGGGAAACACTGGAGCCAACAAAAATCATGTAAGGAAAACACTGTAGTAATCCATAGTGTTTTTTTTTTCTTTTTTAAAAAAGCTACAAACTTAAGTTCTCAACCAACTTAATATATAAAAAAAAACCGAGATCCATGTAATGAAAGTATGATAACTAAATTAATTTTTTTTTCACATTAACAAACTAAATTAAACAAAAAAAATTCATTAAAAGAAAAAAAAACACAAAGAAAAAAGCAAAAAAAAAAAAAAACAATGGGCAAAATGAAAAAGAAAAAAGAAAAAAAAAAAGTTAAGTGTTTCACTGTGTGCACAGTGATATATTATATGTAAAAAATAGAAGAAACAAAAGCGAGGAAAAAAAAAAAAACAAAGCTGCTACAATGAAAAACTCACGCATTAAAAAAAAACATGTAAAAAAATAACAAAAAAAAAGCTGCTATAGTGAAAAAAAAAATTTAAAAAAAAAAGCAAAAGCAAAAGAAAAAAAAATTGTTACAGAAAAAAAACCAAAAAAAAAAATACCACAAAAAAAATTACAAAATAAAAATTAAAAAATAAAACAGCTTAAATAAGTGAAAGGCATGGGGAAGCGAAGTAGTTTCCCAGGCCTTTTAGTATATTACTTAATTTTACTTGCAGCACATACTTTTTTAATCTACGCACACACAAGATCATTGCAGGACAAGCGTTGTATTATCAGCCACTTGAAGGTCAATCAAAATAATTAAACCTGGTGGCTTCATTTTGTGTTATGCCTATCATTTCAAAGTCATCTTCAAAATTTTATTGTATATAATTTTATATAATTAACTCTTTCTGGTTCAATTATTTCCGGTTTTGTTAGCTTATTTATTACTTCGACAATACTGCATTCAAAATAAAATATTAATTTTTTAATTATATTAGAAATTTAGATTCTTTTTATCTCTTTTCATGATTAACTTGTAGATGTTTTTACTAAGTTATTTTCTATTATTTTTTCGATTCAAGTTTTGGGTTGATTCTTCACCCTTATTTTGAGATATATATATAAAGAAAATATTAATATGTTTAATTATTATTAAGGTTGGTTAACTAATAAGTTAATATATAATTCCATTAAAAACATTACATTTTGACTATTTGTTTTTTATTTTTTTTCTTTTAATATAAGAACTTATATAGCCTATCATTGATAAATAAATTAATTAAATTTGCTTTGATGGAGTCATTTTAAATTTGCTTTAGCTCAACTTATTGACAATTTTCTCTTAAAATTTATTCATTTCTGATAATATATTGATAGAACACACCTTCAATTCATTATTTCAACTGGAAACTACTTAAAAGATACTACAAGTTCAAATTATTATTACAACATCTAGACACACAATATTCCAAGATGCTTTTTCACCCCTAACCTTCTAAAAAAAGGCGATCACACAAAATCATGACATCTGTTGATGAAGATCAACCTGGATAGTTACTTGGGCTTTGTCCAGAGATCACGAAGTTTATGAACACGAGGAAGACTATACGACGTCAGGCACCTCCAATTGTAGACAAGCATGAAAAACGAGATGTAGTAGACATAATGCGAGAGCTTTCCTTCAATAATTTGGTTGACGGATGGTGGAAGAATCCATTGAATATAAAGCAATGTTTGAGCAACGAAAAACGCGATCCCCACCACGATAAGGATGATTGCGAACACCCCATAATTGGATCCACCTAATGCTATGCTCACGGCAAAAAAGAATGACAAGCACATCATGTAAATAGACCCACCCACCATTAATGATGAAAACCAAACTGCAAATGGTGCGAACTTGACATCGTTCAAGTTTGTCCAAAGAAGGATTATAGCTGCCACCACAGAGGTATTTAAAGCCCACACATCAAGACATAAATAACCGTCCAAAAGAGATGAACCAGTAGGACTGTCCAAGGCAGTGTTGTTCCGGGAGGCAGTAGTAGTGCTCGAGTTATTTTTATCCCTTAGTTGTGGCATCTGTATAGCACCCGCGAAGGTTACACCAGCAACAAGCACTGCTACAACAAGAAGATTCTCTATCCTGCTCTTTGTTTCCTGTTTCCTTGGCGGCTTGCCTTGAGTACTAGTGAAACGCTCATATAGGGATTTCTTAGGGCGGGCATGGAAGTATAAGATTGATAATGTTGTCATCTGCATAGCAAGGGGAAACAAACTTCGTAATAATGAGTTTATGGAACTTCCTCAATCGCATGCAAAAGCTTTTGCCTTGAAATCCCTTTTTTTTTTTTTTTGAAGAACAAGCACGATTCTGGAATGATTTCTGAATTTTGAAAATAACTGTGTAGAATCTAAATTAATCGGCCTTCAAGTAGATGTTCAAAAGAATAGGGATGACTAGAAAAAATATAGGAAAGAAGATGTGTAATATTACCGTTCCATAATAATCAAGCAGCTTGTAGTCCTTTGAATCAACTGCTTTGTCCTGTAAAAAAACATATTTTGAAGTTAATGAATAGAGCTACCTCTTTTTTCTTTCTTCCCTTCTTTCCTTTTGTGCTATGGCTAGCCAACAATATAAGCCACTGAAACTGATGATCAGCCCATGTTTGGAAAGTAGTTCTGTGAGCTTAGAAGAGATAATTAACCTCGATTTTGTGTAGTCAATGTAAACTTGTACCTTTCCTTGAGAACCAGTCGAAGCGGTGGACTTTTCTGTTGTAGAATTCTTCTTTCCATCCTTCACATCTTCTGAATTAACTTCGATCTGAGGAATGAAGACAGAAATCATGAAGCAACGCAGAGCAGATAATTGTACAAATTACATGACATGAGCTCTTCTGACAAAGGATGATTGAGTCTATCAAAGAACCACTCACCTCAATAGCTTGAACAGCTAATTGAGGTTTAAGGATACGATTTTATATTATATCTTTAGTCCTGAATTTCAGTCAGCTTTTAAGAGTGTTAAGTTATATACTGTTTCCATTTTTTCATGACATCATCCTTTATTATGTAAAATATGATATCCTTTAGTGAAATGGAATCCTTGTCTACTTAAAATGTAAGAACATTGTTTTTCAACAGAATTCTCATACCTGGATCTCGTCCGCAGGAATACTGTTCTTTGAATCCACCTGCTGTCGTTCCTTTGCAAGCTGGCAACAAAGAGGAAGCCCAGAAACCAAAATATTAAATAAATAATACTCTTAGAATATGTACTTTTGTAGCCTCGATAAATGATGATCAAATAGCATACCATTTCATCTGTTTTTTCATATTGGTCTACAGCCATTTTAGATTGCTGTTTCGCAACATCATATGGTGTACAATTTTCGTTGTTAACAATTGAATTTTCAACGCGTTTATCATGCACAAGAACAAATGCAGCCATGGATTGACCATGTCGTGCTGCCAAATGCAAAGGTGTATTCCCATCCTCATCCATCTCATTTAGCAGTGGTTCTACGGTCTTCTGATCGTTTCCGAGTATGTACCTTACCACATTGCCCTGTCCATTTTCAGCCGCTACATGAAGAATATTCTGCCCCTTTTTATTGAGGAATTCTTTAGGATATGGGGTAATCTTCAGAAATTCCTTTACTACATCAACAGAGTCATTTTTGCATGCAACATGGATAGGATAGTTGCCATCACTGTTTGTTTCATAAGCACCATTGAGAAACTTCTTCAATAGGAATCGAACTCCTTCCAGAAAACATATGGATGATGCATAATGCAGTGAATTTCCCCACTTTTCGGCAGTGAGACATAATAGCTCTGGCTTTGCTATTGCAATTTTCTCCAATAGATCTGAAAATCAAAAGAAAATGTTTCAAATGAATATAAAGATGATAGGTTAGCAACAATTGTTTGTATGTAAATCATTTTCTAGTGAGTATAGACATTGTGATCACCTATGCTACGTTGCTCGATGGCAGCATGAACAGGGGACTTTCGTTTTGGTAGGGCATCACCATCTTCTCTTGTTATAGGAATCGAAGCTCCCAAATCCAAGAGATCATCAAGTATCCCGTTCTTATTGCCATTCTCAACAGCCAGATATAAAGGAGAACTGCCATTCTTGTTGCTGTAAAAGGCCACTTCAGGATCTCTGGAAACTAGGAATTTGGCAACTTCTTTGTTACACTTGATGACTGCGTCGTGCAAAGGAGTGTTTCGCTTTCTATTTGCCATCCTCATCAAGCTCGGATTCAATTCCACGAGAGATTTAATTGTATGAATAGCCGTTCTTTCTCTGGCAGCAAGATGAAGGACTGTGTCGTTCTGGCTGTTTCGCATGGTGATTAGAGAAGGAAACTCTTTAACCAGATAAGCTATAATATTGTCACTTCCATAGCTTACAGCTACGTGAAGCAGTGTATTCCCGCAGGGAGTCGCTAGCTTCTCTGTTAAATGTTGCTGAAAACGTCTTTTCAAGGCCTCAGGATTGTCCTGCTTCACACACTCATGTAACTGACTATCTATCATAGCATTTTCCAAGTGATCTCTCGGAATCGAGTTTTCATCTATGTTTATCTCAACGGCACTAGACATAGCAAAAGAAAATATTAGGTTACTTGAATCAGCTATACCAATCACTTATCAGACAGCAGGACTTCTAATTCAAATAGGCTAGCTACACTGCATGTCAATGGAATCTGAAGTAACGTGAATCTTAATTACTCTTTTTTTTATTTGCAAGGATACTTTGATTGTCAAATACTTCGCCCATTTCGTTCTGGAATCTTGGCTATGGTTAAAGCAGCATCTAAAAAAGGAAAAGGAAAAGGAAAAGGAAAAGAGGAAAATTCTTAACGTGAATTTATAACTCATATACAGCGTGCAGTTGGGAGAATCCATGGTTAAATGAACATGATACACGATGGCATGAGATTCTTCATCTTCTCGCGGTGATTTAACTATTCAATTCAAAAGTTTTAAACTCTAACGTTAAGCTCGAGTGGTTAGCGCCTGAAGCAAGCCGAAGTCGCGGGTTTGATTCCCCCTGGACGCACAATTTTTAGTTTTTTTTTAAAATAAAACACATACAAGTTTTTTTTCCCCCTCCAAAAATAGGTTTTTATTGATGTTTTTTTATTTAGTATTGATTTCAAATTAAATTAATTTTTTATTATATAATTAAAAAAATAACTCAATCTAATGGAATTCTAAATAGTAAATTTAGCAGATTAACTATGATGATTCTTTATTTTTTCTATTTTTTTTTCTTTTATATTTATATAGTCGATAAGATTATATCAGGGATAATTTTTATAAAATTTAATTTAAAACTAGAGTTGAGTAAAATATCCCGTCAAGTGTTTTGACATTTTAATTATTATACCAAATTTAATATAAAGCTGAAAAATTGATACAGTTTAGTTATTATTTTTAACGTTTAAAAAAATTTAGGTTTAACTCGCAATGAAAACACGTACAATCAATTAGTGATGAACTATATATGGTAATATACAATACAAGTTGCTTGTTCTGAAGGAAAAAAAAGAAGCACTAAATCATCTCCGAATTTGAATTCAATGATTTAAACTTAACGAACAAAAAGATGATAGAAGAAAACATGCGATGATCTCAATCCAAAAATAAAGAAATAAAGGTTCAAATTTATAAGTTCTCCTAGAAAAAAGTTAAATAATTAAAGGTTTTGAGCAGTTTCATATTTAAAAGGGTGTTTTTGAAAGTATAGAATATAAACTTATTGATCAAAGAAAATTTTGATTGAAATCATTGGTCTTTAGTTCCTAAAACTCAACCTATTGATAATTTCCTCGTAAAATTTATTCATTTCTGAGAGCATATTGATAGAACACATTCAATTTGTTATTTCAACTGGAAATTGAAAAGTTATAAAAAAATCAATTTATTATTACAATAGCTAGACACAAACACAATATCCCAAGATGTTTATTCATCCCGAAACGTTTTAAAAGAGGCCAATTCCACAAAATCCTGACATCTCTAATGAACATCAACCTGGATAGTTACTTCGGTTTCTCTTGAGATCAGGAAGTTTAGGAAGCTTAAAGACCTACCTCCAACTGTAGAAAAGCAAGAAAAACGAGATGAGGTAGACATAATGCGAGAGCATGACTTCAAGAATTTGGTTGAGTACAGAGGGTGGAAGAATCCATTGAATATAAAGCAATGTTTGAATATTATATGTGTGTATATTTAATTCTACTATATTGTACAAGTTTGGAACCTTATTCTTACTTACAAAATTATCTCAATTTAAAAATTTATGGAACTTTAAATTCAAGAATGATTTTTTTTATTCCAATATATTTTTTATAAAGTTTTTTGTGCCGAAATCTTCTTGTCCAAGCATTTAAAAGTTCAATATCACTCTTATTCTTTTAAATATAGTTATATAAATTTGAGTAATGGATTTGTGGAATTTTCAAACTTGAAAAACTTTCATTTAGTATACTGTGGCATAGAGTTAGCACAAAATCATTTTTATGGCTACCTAAAATTTAAAATTTTGATTGATATAGTATTTGATCGTCTTCACCAATATAGTGAAGCTGTTGCTAGTTTCTTTTGAAACATTGATGTTACTATTCTGGCCTAAATGCAAGTCAAAGAATGATGAACAATATAAATGGTAGTATACAATACAAGTTGAAGAATCTAATTAAAAGAAAGTGATTTGGATCCATAGACTAGTCATACACTAAATCTCAATATATATTGATTCTGAATTCAATGATTTATATTAGTTTAGGAACAAAAAATAATTAAGATTTGAATTATTGTTATTTTTATCAAGCACTACATCATGTCCATTCCATTAGAATATAAACTTATTGATCAAAGAAAATGAACTTAACTTGACGTTTTTCTCTTAAAATATATTTATCGATGAGAGAACATGTTGATAGAACACATTCAATTCATTATTTCAACCGGAAACTCAGAAGTTATTACAAGTTCGAATTATTATTTCGATAGCTAGGCACACACAATATTCCAAGATGTTTATTCATCCCAAAAATAACCTTTTAAAAGAGGGCAATCCCTCAGAATCCTGACTTCTCTTGACGAAGATCAACCTGGATAGTTACTAGTTCTTTCTACGGAGATCAGGAAGTTTATCAGTCAGCCACCTCCAACTGTAGACAAGCACGAAAAACGAGATGTAGTAGACATAAATTGAGACCAATCCTTCAATAATTTGGTTGACGGATGGTGGAAGAATCCATTGAATATAAAGCAATGTTTGGGCAACGAAAAACGCGATCCCCACCACTATAATGGTGATCGCGAGCACCCCATAATTGGATCCACCTAATGCGATGCTCACGGCAAAAAAGAATGACAAGCACATCATGTAAATAGACCCACCCACCATTAACGATGAAAACCAAACTGCAAATGGTGCAAACTTGACATCGTTCAAGTTTGTCCAGAGAAGGATTATAGCTGCCACCACAGAGGTATTTAAAGCCCACACATCAAGACATAAATAACCATCCAAAAGAGATGAACCAGTAGGACTGTCAAAGGCAGTGCTGTTCCGGGAGGCAGTAGCAGTGCTGTTAAGTTCATGAAGATGCTCACTCTTGTTATTTTTATCCCTTAGTTGTGGCATCTGTATGGCACCCGCGAAGGTTACACCAGCAACAAGCACCGCTACAACAAGAAGATTCTCTATCCTGCTCTTTGTTTCCTGTTTCCTTGGCGGCTTGCCTTGAGTACTTGTGAAACGCTCATATAGGGATTTCTTAGGGCGGGCATGAAAGTATAAGATAGATAATGTTATCATCTGCATAGCAAGGGGAAATCAACTTCATTATAATGAGTTTCTGGCACATCCTCAATCGCATGCAAAAGCATTGGCCTTGAAATCCCCTTTTTTTTTTCTTTTCAGAACAAGCAAGATTCTGGAATGATTTCAGAATTTTGAATATAATTGTATGGAATCTAAATTAATCGGTCTTGAACTAGATGTTTAAAAGATTAGGGATGGCAAGAAAAAAATAGGAAGGAAGAAAAGAAATAATACCGCTCCATAATAATCAAGCAGTTTGAAGTCCTTTGGTGGTGACTTTTTTGTGTCATGCTCCTTTGAATCAACTGCATTGTCCTGTAAAACAGAAACAATTTTATGTTAATGAATATAAGCCACTGAAACTGGTGATCAGCAAATTTTTGGAAAATAGTCCTTTGGGCAAAGAAAATTTCAACACAACACTTATACCTGGTTCTTGTCCGCAGGGGTACTGTTCTTTGAATCAAACTGCTTTCGATACTCAGCAAGCTAGCAACAAATAGGAATCCCACATACCAAAATATTAAATCAATAATACTCCTTAAAAATATGCTTTTTTAGCTCAATAAATGATGATCAAATAGCGTACCATTTCATCTGTTTTTTCATATTGCTCTACAGCTATTTTGGATTGTTTTTCAGCAATATCATATGGTGTCAAATTTTCATTGTTAACAATCGAACTATCAACGCGTTTGTCACGCACAAGAACAAATGCAGCCACGGAATGACCATGATTTGTTGCCAAATGCAAAGGTGTATTTCCATCCTCATCCATCTCATTTAGCAGCGGTTCTACGAGCGTCTTCTCTTGTCTGAGTATGTACCTAACCACATTGCCATTTCCATTTTCCGCCGCTGCATGAAGAATGTTCTGCCCTTTTTTATTGAGGAATTCTTTTGGAAATGGGGTAATCTTCAGAAATTCCTTGACTACATCAACAGAGTCATTTTTGCATGCAACATGGATAGGATAGTTGCCTTCATGGTTTCTTTTATAAGCACCATTGAGAAACTTTTGTAAAAGGAATTGAACTCCCTCCTGAAAACCTCTGGATGATGCATAATGCAGTGAATTTCCCAACTCTTTGTCAGTGAGACATAATAGATCTGGCTTTGCTTTTTCAATTTTCTCCAACATATCTGAAAAACAAAAGAAATTGTTTCAAATGAATATGAAGATGATAGGTTTGCAACAACTGTCTGTATGTAAATCATTTTCTACCGAGTATAGACATTGTAATCACCTCTGTTACGTTGCTCGATGGCAGCATGAACTGGTGACTTTCCTTTTGGTAGGGCATCACCATCTTCACTTTCTATAGGGAACGAAGCTTCTGTTTTCAAGAGATCATCAAGTATCTCTTTCTTATTGCCGTTCTCAACTGCCAGATATAAAGGAGACCTGCCATTCTTGTTGTTGTAATAGGCCACTTCTGGATCTTTGGAAACTAGGAAAATGGCAAGTTCTTTGTTGCCCTTGATCACAGCATCATGCAAAGGAGTGTTTCCCTTTGTATTTTTCTTCCTCATCAAGCTCGGATTCGATTCCGCAAGAGATTTAATTGTATCACTGGCCTTTCCTTCTCTGGCAGCAAGATGAAGGATTGTGTCCTTCTGGCTGTTTTGGATGGTGATTAGAGAAGGAAACGTTTCAGCCAGATAAGATGTAATATTGTCACTTCCATAGCTTACAGCTACGTGAAGCAGTGAATTCCCAGCGGGAGTCTGTAGCTCCTTTGCTGAACGTTTTCGAACACAGCTCTTAAATGGAACAACGCTGTCAAGCTTCACAAATTCATATAATGAAGGATCCATCATTTCATTTGGCTCATGATGCTCATCGTCTATTTTTATGAGTAGAGTACCCATAGCAGAAGAAAAATAATTATGTTAGCACTTGAATCAGCTACAAATCGGAGCTGAACATTTATTTGAAGAGAACAGAATGCATTTCAATAGAATCTGAAGTGATATAGATGTTACTTTGATTTCACTTGCATGAATATACTTGGAGTACTCAAATCCTTCTCCAATTTGTTGTGCGCAGCCAGGACTCAGCAACATGATCATGATTAAATAAATTTTTAAATTTAGATAATTCCTTTACATAGTATTATAACTTTAATAATTAAAGAATCTCAAGTTTAAATCTCACTACTTTTATTCTTGATTTTTACTTAAAAAAATATATTAGATAATAATATAATTTATATCTTAAAATTTTATTTAATAATTTAAAATTTAAAATTAAAATGATTCTTTCTTGTAATAGCAATCAAACCCATAAAAGAAAAGGATAAAAATGGTCCATAGACGACTGATTGTCCTTATTCTTAACTTGAGAATATAACTCACTGTGCGAACACTCAAAGATTAAAGGAACAGGATCCACAATGGCATCAGATTGTAACTTAGGTTTAGGTAAAAAGATCCAAAATTTTTAACTGTTTATCAAGAAGCCCAAGGGATATTTTATGTTATTTTCTTATAAACTTAAAACTTACATAAATTACTATGTTGCACGAAAATACCTTAAATGGACTTTTTTTAGTTAAGTTCTCAAAGAAAAAAGTTGTGTCCCTGGAAAGGTTTAAGCACTGGTTGGAAACGTATGTTCTTAAAAAAATTAATTTTTTTTTTAATTTTTTTAGATTATTTTAATACGCTGATTTTAAAAATAATTTTTATAAAATAAAAAAAAATATATTTTAATATATTTCAACATAAAAAAATATTTTAAAAACATAGCAATTCACATTATCAAACAACCAAAACCTACTTAATTTAAAATCATGACTTGTGGAATGGTGATCAAGTAGAACGTTGATTGAATATATAAGACCAATATTTAAGTATTTGCTTTTACACAGTACGAGTTTAATTGCCTTTGTGTCACACGTTTGGAACCTCATTCTTTCCAAAGTGAAGATGTAGGTGGTTCTTTTTTTTTTTTTTTTTTTTAATGTTCTATGTGCTTGTCCCCAGTTTATAGAAAACATAATGACATGGGAAACAATAGAATGTGTGAAATTCTTCTTACATAATCATCAAAATCCATAGGTTATAAATCTATGCATTCGTAGTACAGTCATAACGTCTGTATCCAATAAACTGCAATTAATCATTAGGGACTAAACTTCAAATCTAATTCAACTCTTAGGGACCCAATTTAAATCTGATTATCAAAATTAAGGACCAAATCATAACAATTCAAACTCCAAGGACCAGGCTATAATGATTATAAATTTCCATGGATTATATTGTATCTTTACCTTCTCCTTCTCGAGAGTTTCTGCCGATTCTCCTTTACCGACAGTGGCTTAATCCTTTCTGAATCATCTTCTTATTTCCTTGGGACATACTAATCTTGTGCGGTAAACGTAAATGCACATGCAATTATTTAACCATTACTATCTTTTTTTATTTTTTATTTTATCTTAAAATTTAATTTTAGTTGCTAAGAAATGATTATTAATCTATAAATATGTCATATAAATTCAATTTATTTATATAAAATATATTAAAAAAATTAAAGATAAATTACAATAATCTCTTGGAAGCATTATAAAATAAATAAATAAAAGACTAATTAATTTTAAAAAAATAAACTAAACGATTAAAAAAACAAAAAAAATATATTAATTAAAATTTAAATAAAAATTAATAAAATGTTTTTTTTAAAAAAAAAAATATTAAGCAATGCTGGGAATAGCATACCAAGTCCACGCGCTTGGCCAAGGATCAAAAACATAAGTGTGCTTGATACTAGAAGCCCAAGCCAACATAAGTTTTTAAGTTTTGTTTTAACTAAACATAAAATTCTATTTTGCAAAATTAATTTTTAATTTATTGTTGTAAAATTTGTTGACATTTTGTATATGTAAGACAATGAAAATTAAAAAAACAGATCTTAACATATAAAACTGTTTTAATATAATTTTGAAAGATTAAATTGAAAATATTATAGTTTTATGATCAAAATTAAAAAAAATAATAACATTCTGCATGAATAGTAAAATGAATAATGAATCTCGATCGAGAGGAAGAGTAACAATACACAATATAATATTAATATTAATATTAATTCCATAAAGTAATAACTCATAACAATACATACAATCCCTTTGAGAGTGCTTTTATTTATTTGCGAAATTGCAAATAAGTGAATAACTACGAAATGAGCATTGTACCTCTAAATCAATGCAAGCCATTAGGGGTGAGCAAAATAATTAAAAAATCCAGAAAAAAAAAAAAAAAAAAAAACTAAACCGTGAAAAAAAACCGATTAAAATTTTGAAAAAAATCGGCAGATTCGGTTCGGTTTTGATTTTATAAGCATAAAACTAAAAAAAACCAAATCAAACCGAACCCAAACCGAAAAAAAAACCGAGCCAAACCGGTTTTGGTTCTAAAAAACTGAACCGAAACTGGTCGGTTTGACCCGGTTTCAGTTTTTTTAAACAAAAAAAAATGATTTTATTATATTTTTTTTATAAAAATCAAATTGAACTACAAATGATCACTCCTACCAGCCATTAATTTTCAAATAAGGACAATATCGTCTATTCACTCTAATTATTATTTTTTAATTCCATCTAAGTCCACAATTCCTAGAGTTTTGTTGGGCCTTGGCGTTTTTTTCAGTAGGTTTCTACAGTTTTGTTCACATTACAGCCTACCATTTTCACGATGTCTCCCTATGGATAATCATATCTCACTTAATTATATTTTGAAAGCCTTTTGAGGTAAAGATGATGAGGTTTTTTTTAATTTTTGTGGAAGGTCCATCTTTAATTTTTTTAATATAAAAAATTTTTTTCTTATTTCTTATTTGTTTCTTTATATTCAAAACGTAAAGGTATATTAATAAAAAGATAAATCTTAATTTTGCCTTTCTATATATTCTTAAATATAATAATGTTCAAAATTGTATTATTTGAACCTTTTAATTAGAGTGGAAGTTTAATTTCATCACTTTTTTACGAGGTTTTTTTTTCAGTGGATAATCTGGAAAAAATCTAAGTAAGAGAAACTTAGATTCGTTTCAGAGGGTAAATTTATGCATGGATATACAAAGGAGACCAACTTCTTTCAATGCATAAGAAATAAAGGTATTGAAAAAGTAAAGTGAGGCTCACTTTCCTTCACCAGTATACCATGCGTTTACCTTTAACCAATAATTAGTAAAAGAAAGCAACTTGTATGGAGAGAGCTTTCTAAATTTCTTATATTGAAATTCTATAGGTGTCTTTACATTTTTGATTACAGTTTTTTTTATGCTTGCTTCAATTTTTAATTAAAAGAATTTTAAATTTTAAAGTTAGAAATATTAAATTTTTGATGCTAAAATCTTAAACTTCAGATTCTATAATTAATTGATTAATTTTACTTAGATATTAAATTTGATGCTTCAGACTTCCATATATTCTAAACTTGTATAGGCTTAAAATAATGTTTCTCAAATTATAAATTTAAAAGTTGAGCTATCAACCACTAAAGGTTCAAAAATTACATACCAAAAGGATTCTAAGGCAACATGTGGCTCACTTTATAGAGGCTTGTAACAATATTATAATTGATGGTGATCTCATGGTAAAACAATTCATTCATTCTTTAAAATGCAATGCATGACTTGGAGTCTTTTTTAACTTATAGTTGGGAGAAATTGGAGCCTATGTTTCTTCAACACTCATCATATGTTTAACATGATTAAACTTATCAATGAACATTGATAAATAGAGAAGCATGTCATTGACTACATTCATCAATGGAAAAATCTGCAACACTTATCATATGGTTAACATGATTGAACTTATCAATGCATATTAATAAATAGAGGAGCATGTCATTGACTACATTCATTAATTGTAAAGATCAACTCATCAAAAGTTTTACTCTAGATATATGCATTGAAGGGATGCATTAGGGGCTATGCTGCATTCTATAAAGAATTAAAAACCCAAATATTTTAAAGAATTAATTACTAGAACACACAACATAGGACTTAATATTGTTACAACAGAACCTTATCATTACCTATGTAAGAGCCTAAAAAAATAAGTATGAAAGTCATAGATTTGAAAAGAGCACTTCAAAGGTTCAAGGAAAACAATCTTTGGTAATTAACTTCATTGTCATAAATGTACCTACTAGAGGTAAAAGGAATAATTGTGCAACCCTAAATGCTTTTCAAAAGGGTGAAAAGAAAAGGTCATCCTTTAAAGAGTGACAATAAAAAAACTATCAATTCCCCAACTTGGATATATCAAGTACACTATATGATTTGCAAAGTAAATTTCATTAAGCTATCAAAGTTGAAACATCATAAAAAAAAAACAAATCAACATCACTGAGTTCACCTACGCACTAAACCCAAATATATATAGGTATGACAAGTTGTTAGATCAAACACATTGGATTCACCTACATGTTGAGCCCAAATAAACATGGATTTATCAAGTTGTCAAACACAATATCCTAGGGTTCAATTACATATTGAACCCAGTACATATAGATCTAGCAAACTCAATGATATTAGGTTCAGCTATGCACTAAGCAAAAAAAAAAAAACGTGAGTTTAGCAAGTTGTTAGACCTAAAATCCTTGGGTTTAACTATGCACTGAGCTCAAGTATATATGAGTCTAGCAAGCTACCAAATCCAACATCCTTGTTACTAAGCCAAAAAAAAAAAAAAAAATTGTGTGGCAAGCTTTCAAACACAACATCATTGGGATCAGCTATGTGCTAAAACCAAGTACATATAGGTCTGTCAAACTACCAAACCTAATAACCTTGGGTTCAACCACGTGTTGAGCTTAAACAAACATAGGTTTAGCGAGCTATTAAACCCAATATCCATGAGTTTAACTATATGCTAAGCTTAAGTACATATAAGTTTGATAAATTATCATATCTAACATCTTTGGGTTTAATTACATGTTAAGCCTAAACAGGTGTGGGTTTGGCAAGCTGCAAGACCCATTGCTAATGGACTTGGCATCATGTCAAGCCTAAGTGGGTATGGGTCTAAAGATCATTATAAGCCTCATATTGGGCTATAAGTTTTTCTTTGTTTATTCTTTTGATTTTTAATATGAAATGTTAATATTAAAAATACTCATCTCTCTACACTTATAAATATATAAAAGTCTTCTAAGGACCTTCCATATTTTCATTAGTATTAAATATTGTATAAGAGATATTTATCCTTAATTAATGTGTGTAAGAGATATGTATCCATTGTCCAAACATTTAAAAACCTCTTTCTTAAACATATTGAATTTTTGAAATATCATAAACTGATGAACAAGAAATAGATATTGTTGATAAGAGAAGAGCAAAGAGGAAGGAAATGATTAAAAAACAACAAAATAATCAGCTGCAAAACATGAACCGTATGACAAAAGTTGATGCTTTGCCAAGCCATATTCACCTAGCAGCCGCATCCTTGCATATAACAGAAACCCTATCCACTCAATTAATTAAGGAAATAGAAGAGGTTTAGCAAACATGCATAGAGTAAATTTTATAATTTACACTTTGGTCCCTAAAATCAATAATTGCTTTAAATTAGGCATCAAAAGTTGATTCTATCATTTGATTTGATAAAATTTAATTGAAATTGATCTCTAAATTTCTGATTTTGACAATTATATTTTATTTTTACAATAAAAATATCTATATTAATTTACTTTGAAAATTTAATACGATCAAATCAAGTTTTAGTTGAAAAAAAGATATTCAAAGTTCAAAAATCCTCTTAACCATATTTTTCAAGACATGTCTACTTATTTTAAGGCTAAGTGAACTTGTATCAAAGGAGCAACATCTGTATAAACAAAAATATTGTACAAATTCAATTTTCATTTCTCTTTTTATTTTTATTTTGACCTAAAAAATTAAAATAATTGATATGGAAAATAAATAGGCCTTTATGTATTTCTTGGCCAATAAAAAGTTGAAAAATAGGATGAGATATTTAATTTATTTTATCATCAATGCAAGATTTTATAATTGAAAATCAACCAATAATTGATAATAAACTTTAAGTAGAATCGAACATTATTATTTTTCTAATGATATGGTGAATTTAAATATCCAATACAAATTTATCTATAAAATGTGTTCATATATTTACCCATTTAAACATACTTATTCAACATTATTAATTTTTAATTAAAATTATTATGAGATTTATTTAAAAATAAAATAAAAAGTCTTAATGTATATTTGATTTAAATTCTGAATTATACTCAATTTTTGAAAATAATAATGCAAATTATGTCATTATTTTTTGCTTCTGTCGATGTATCCAATTATCAAATAAAACTTTATTCATGAATGTGTTTGACACGACCAAAAGATTGATGTCTTCTTCCAAGTGCAGGAGTGTCGAAGTAATAAATAACCCGGCAAGACCGGGGTCAAACCACAGAGAGGTTAATTGTATAAATTATAAATAACAAGACAACAACAACAACAACAACAACAATAATAATAATACTCAGTACGTGGCATTGTTATACCTGAGAATGATCTAAAAGATCGGGTCATAGGTTTCCAGCCTATATACTTAGTTTATGAAAAGATCAAAGATATATATTATATAATATAAACAGAATGTAAATAATATTAATAATAATACTAATAATAGTAATAATATTAATATATAATAGTAATAGTAATAATAATAATAATAATAATAATAATAATAGTAATAGTAATAATAATAATAATAAAAGAAGATGAAGAAATTAATGAGAACTTTGAGATGAAAGATTAATGTAAGGATTAAACAATGATAAAAACAAATGTCAAGGTTAGAGGATCCACTCATGGTATTTCAAACAAGTATAGTATAAACTCTTATTATTCAATTGGAAACCACAAACAAAGGAGGTTCCAATCGGATGATTTCTCATTAATACCTCATTATAAATTATTAACATGATCATATTAATTATCTTATTTACATAACACCAAACTTTTAAATATTGTCAGGAATTCATGATGTTAACTGATGTTAACAACAAATCAAGTTCCTTTCATAGCCCAGGTGTAGGTAATACCATACGGTTGGGCTATGAGAGTGCCAAGCATTTGTTGTACCAAGTGTTATACAACACAAATCTAGATTAACCATTTAACAAGCAAGATATTAAGAATTAGTAAGATGAAAAGATAAGACATGTTAATATTAAACATTAAGGTCCATGTTGAGTTTACACCATACTTATTCTTACACCATTAGTGTAACCTTTTCACCTTGACATAATAAACTTAGCTAAACATAATGAAGAAGAGAAAGATAAATAAATAAAACAAGAACATAAAGAAAATACAAGTTAACTAAGTAAAGGAAAGGAAATGAAAAGCATAAACAAGATATTAATGAAAGCAAAACTTAAAAATTACAAAAAAAATATAAGGAGAGAAATAAAGAGCATGAACTTGATCTGAACAACCAAGTTCCCAAATGCATGGCAAATGCCTCCTTTTATAGGCCAAAATTCAGAATTATTGATTTGATGACTAATTGTTAAGTGAGTGGCCAACTTTTGACTTGGTGAAAATCCTTATCTTATTGTCTGAATAAAACAAAACAGCTACCATCCGAACTGGGTCCACTGGAAAATATGAAAGTTGTAGGAAATTGACTCGGCTTTCCAGAAAAAAAAAAATGGAGGTCATTTGGACTTCTAGAACTCCAAATATGGGTCAAACACTGAACAGTGTTCGGGCTGTAGGACAAATTCGAACTTCTACGTTGTTGCTATAATTTGGACTTGAAACCGGTTCTTAGATCTTGATGAAAACATGAAAGTTGTAGGCCTATGTCTTACTGATTCTGTGTAAAAATTTGAAGTCATTTGGACATCTAGAACTCAAGATATGACCCAATTACCGAACAGTATTCCAGTTTGGACTGCACCAACATCTCTTTTCTAAGTTTCACCCTCTTTTTATCTTCACAAATTTCAGTAGTTGAATTCATCAATCAATCCTTTGATTTATGTGATAGGCCTGCATTTAAGATGAACATTTACCACATATTAGGACATTTTATAGTATTAGACTTGTTATTATAAAACATGCTTTAGTTAAGAAGTTGTTGATACTTTAAGTGCAAAATGAAATATAAAACCTTGATAAATATGCACTTTTAAGTACTAAGTCAGTGTTTCGCACATGTACCTATATATATATATATATATATATATATATATATATATATATATTATGAATATGTTCAGTACTAATGTGTACCTACCAAAGCATATCTATTCAACATAGTTAATTTTTTATAGAAGAATTTATTGATTAGTTTAAGAAATCACATCCTATAATAAAATTAAAACTCTAGATGCATATTCAATTTAAATTTATAATTATGCTAAATTTTTTTAAAGTACTAATTTAAACTATATCACTTGATTTCGTTAGTTTGTTCCCAAAAAAAGAGTTCAACTACTGAAATTTAATAGAATAAGATGTAATTTAAATCTTTTATTATAATAAAATTTAAAGCAGCTTAAATGATATGATCATTATTTATATCATTTTCATCTTTTTCTTTATCTTTTTCTTTTTATTAAATTATGAATTATTTAATATAAATAAGGGAGGAAATGATTAGGTTAAAAGAGTTACATTGAGTTGATTAGAATGTAACAAGAAAATCCGCAAAATTAATTTTTAGAAATTTTGATAATTAGGTCTGGTAAACTGTCAGACCCAACATCTTTTGGTTCAAGTACATGTCAAGTCTAAACGGATGTAGATTTGACAAGTTGTAAGATTCATTGCCAGTGAACTTAACATCGTGTCAAACCTAAGTGGGTATTGATCTAATGATCATAATAAGCCTCATGTTAGGCTATAAGGCTTTCTTTGTTTATTTTTATGATTTTTTATCATGAAATGTTAATGCTAAGAATTTTAATCTCTCCACACCTGTAAGTATATAAAAGTCTTATAAAGACCTACTATATTTTTATCATTATTAAATATTGTGTAAAAAATATTTATCCCTTATTAATGACGTGTAAGATATATTTATCCATTCTCTAAACACTCAAAAACTTTATTTGTAAGCATATTAAATTTTAAAACATCATCGACTACTGAACAAGAAATCAATCTTTTTGCCAAGAGCAGAGTAGAGAAGAAGGAAATGGTTAAAACATTAAAAAAAAAAAAATAGTTGCAAAACATGAACCCCATAACAAAAGCTTATGCTTTGCCTTAACTATTTTAATTATCGAAAATTGTATTGAAACACAAAAAAAAAAAAAAAAAAAAATATTTGATGGGTATCAACCCGGTGAATCGGGTTTTGACCGAAAAATAATGATTTTGACCCGAAACAGAATGAAAACTCAGTTTTTACCCTGGTCGACATGGTTTGACCCGTATTGACCCGGTGGACTCAGTTTTGATAAAAAATAACGGTTTTGACTGAAAATAACAGTTTTGACCCGAAACGTCATGAAAACTCATTTTTTAACCTGGTCAACATGGTTTGACCCGTATTGATCCGGTGGACTCTGTTTTGATAAAAAATGACGGTTTTGACCCGAAACGTCATGAAAACTCATGTTTTACCCTGGTCAACATAGTTTGACCCGTATGGACCCGGTGGACTCAGTTTTGATAAAAAATGATGGTTTTGACCGAAAATGACGATTTTGACCCGAAACGTCATGAAAACTCATTTTTTACCCTAGTCGACATGGTTTGACCCGTATTGATCTGGTGGACTCGATTTTTGATAAAAAAATGACGGTTTTGACGGAAACGTCATGAAAACTCATTTTTTACCCTGGTCGACATGGTTTGACCTGTATTGACCCAGTGAAATCGGTTTTTATTAAAAGATGCGGTTGACTCGAGAAAAATATATTTTGAATTTTAAACTTTTTTTCTTAATTTTTTTGGATTTTTATGAATAATAATAGAAATAAAATAACATTCAAGAAAATCTTAGTGAATCAAAAATTGGGTTACAATAGTTTCCCCCTCTTTACAATGCTTACTGTGCAAAGACATTGGAAAATTCATTTTCTTTTGACTTTGCATAGTAAGTTTTGTAAACAAAAACGATGGAGGTGTTGAAAAATACACAAATTGTTCAGTTGGTCTATTCTTATGGGCGACCTGGCTAAGTGAAAAACATGAAAGTGTTTCAATATTGATTTTTGTGAAATACATGAAAGTGATTTCAGCATTGGTCTTATTTTCCAGGTGACCAACCTGTTTGTGAAATACATGAAAGTGATTTCAACATTGATTTTTTGTGAAATACATGAAAGTGATTTCAATATTGATTTTTGTGAAATACATGAAAGTGATTTCAGCAATGGTTTTGTGAAATACATGAAAGTGATTTTAGCATTGGTCTTATTTTCCAGGTGGCCAACCTGTTTGTGAAATACATGAAAGTGATTTCAACATTGATTTTTTTTGTGAAATACATGAAAGTGATTTCAACATTGATCTTATTTTCCACGTGACCAGCCTGTTTGTGAAATACATGAAAGTGATTTCAACATTGATTTTTTTGTGAAATACATGAAAGTGGTTTCAGCATTGGTCTTGTTTTATGTCCTTTTTTATTATTATTTTTTACCTAAAAAAATTGAAATAATTGAGATGAAAAATAAGTGGAACATTATGTATTTTTGAAGACATGTCCACTTATTTTAAATCTTTTATTCTTATAATATTTAAAGCAAGCTTAAATGATACGATCATTATTTATATCTTTTTATCTCTCTCTTTTTTTTTTAACTTTTTATTTGATTAAATTATGGATTATTTAATATAAATAAGGGAGGAAATGGTTAGATTAAAAGAATTACACTGAGTTGTGATTAGAATATAACAAGAAAATCTGCAAAATTAATAATTAGAAATCTTGATAATGAACAACGGTTTTGGGACAAACAAGATCAGAAAGGTGGACAATATGGTTGAAATGATCCCAAGGAGCCTGGTTTGATAAGCACCGAAGACAAATCCAGAGTTGTGTTTTATTCTCAAGTAGCAGGATCGAGTAGATAAGTTGATTGAGAATGTTTAGAGCGAGCCACAAATGATATCCTAGCTTTAATATTGTTGTCCTTGGTCCATAAATGAAACAATTCAGGACAACAATGTCTTTAATTTGGATAATTAAAGATATCAACTTGGTTGGTCTTAACAGTATTAAAATGGCCGTCCTTAAAACAAGAAAAAAGGACATGGCCAGGCATTGACACGTTGCAAATACGATAAAGTCAACCAACATCGTCCCACCCTTGCTCAATTTGATGATAATGTTTAAGGGGGCGTTTATTTCTGAAAAGTAAATTTTAAAAATTATTTTTTAAAATTTTTTATATATTTATTTGTTATTAAAAAAGTTGGTAAATAAAAAAAAATTTAGTCAACAGGAAAATATTTCCTGTTAAAGAAAAATTTAACTTAATTTTCAAAAAAAATATTTACCTTTTATCTTGGATGAAAAATAATTTTTAAAAGTAGACAATTACTGTATCAATAGGAGGTTTTTTTTTTTTTTTTAATAGAGAGTTGTTTAAGTGTATGGTAATTTTTTTGTTAAAATATATTAAAATAATATATATTTTTTTATTTTTTAAAATTTATTTTTAACATCAATATATTAAAATAATTTAAAAATATAAAAAAATTAATTTTAATAAAAAATTTTAATTTTTTATAACATACTGTTTATATCGCAATTCTAAAATGGAATACCTATAGACAACAAAAAAAACTTATCATCAAATGACAACGTGGGACACAATCTATTGTGTTCTCTTCCGTTGATGGAGGGGTGGTGCTGGCTGTATTTGTTAGAACAAAACATTTTTTTTAATTGCTCGTCTTTTTACCTTGAAAAAAATCCTGCAGCAGGGACGGGATGGATGTTTGTTGATTATCGTTATCCACCGTGTCAATGATTTTGGGACGGCCATTTTAATACTGTTCAGACCAACCAAGCTGTTGATATCTTTAATTAACATTCATATCTTAATTTGATTATTTGATTTTATTTTTTTTAACTCAATCCAACAACAACAACAGGAGTCTAGTAAATGCATGCTTAAAATATATATAAAAGTAGAAGTGCGCATACATTCAATTGGAAACTCAAGAGTTATTACATAGTTCAAAATTACCACAATTATCGATCCCAAAATCCCGACCTCTGATCCTACAATCGCTAGCCAGACACAATCCAAGATGTTATCGATCCCAAAATCCCGACCTCTGATCCTACAATCGCTAGCCAGACACTAAAGATTGTGCTTTTTCTTGAGATCAGAGAGTTTATGAGGCAGCCACCAGCTACTGTAGATAAACAAGAAAAATAAGTAGTAGTAGATATAATGCAAGAGCACTTTCAGATGAACTGGGCTGACAGATAGCGGAATAATCGAAGGAAAAACAACGGCCACCCCTGTAATACTGATTGTTAACAACGAACGATGGGATCCTATTAATGCTATTCTCGCAGAAAAAAGCATTGCCCCGAACATCATGTAAATAGCCAAACGAACCATGATAACTGAAAACCAAACTGTAGCGATTTGAAATCTGGGATACGTAACGCTTGGCAAAAGGAGGAGTAGAGCTGCCAGCAGAGAGGAAGATAAAGCCCCCACATCGAGAAACAAATAACCATACAGAAGATTCTCGTAAGTGCTGTAATGGGAGGAAGTATAAGTAGTGCTGTTAAATTCACGATCACTTGAGTTATTGTTATCCCTTAATTGTGGCGGTTGTATAACACCCGCAAAGGTTACAACAGCAACAAGCACTGCTACCACTAGAAGATTCCCAATCCTTGTTGTTGCTTCCTTTCTTAGTTTTGACATGGGTAGTCCAGTAGCAGGGAAAATCTCCTTTAGGGATTTCTTAGGGCGGGCATTGACGAATAAGATCGATAATGTCATCACCTGCATATATAGCACGGGGGAAATTAAAAACTTAACTGTTTAATGAGTTCTTGGCACTTGCTCAATTGCATCCAAAAGCATTGACCTTCAAATGCCTTTCCCAGAACAAGTAATTTTCTGGAATGGTTTAGAATTTTTTAATATAATGGTATACAAGTTCAATCAATTGGGCTTGAACTAGAAGTTTAAAAGATTAGGGATGGCAAGGGGAAAAAAAAAAAGGAAAGAAGAAAAGCAATAATACCAAGTCAAAATACCAAACCACTATTTCGTCCTTTGATGAAGCCTCTTTTGTATCCATCTTATTTGAATCAACTTCTTTGCCCTGTAAAAAAATAATAATATTATTATATGTTAAAATGCAGTGCTCTCTCTGTGTGCAATGGATATATATTGAAGATATTTGATTTCCTGCTGCGAAATACTTTTAATCTTTTTATTTAATTATATAATAATAAAATTAATTTTTATAAATAATTTAAATTCCATAGGATAAAAAAATAATTTAAATTGATTTGAAATAAAAATAAAAAAGGTATCTATATTTTTTAAAAAACAAAACCATTTTCCTTATTAATACGTTCCATTTTTTTTTACTAATGTTTTTATAAAATTGTTTTGTTTTTTTTTTAACAACAACCTATCATAATCTATAAATAAGTTTTAATTAAAAAATAAAATAATAATAGATTGATGATTTTCTTGAAAAAAAATATTTTTAGCAATGTTTTTATTGCATAAAAACTAAAAAGCAATTAAAATAAATATGGACAAAAAATTTCATGATTTTATTGCAATAAAGATAAAAAAAAGATATCTATTTGATAAAAAAAGCTTTTTTTTTTATTAATCCATCCTCTCTTTCTTTTTTGGGGTAGTATTTTATAAAAAATATTGTTTCTTAAATAAAAAACTTATCATAATCTTAATGTAAATACCTTGATCTCGTGCGCAGGGGTACTGTTCTTTGAATCAATCGGCTTTCGTTCCTTGGCAGGCTGGCAACAAAGTGGAAGCCCAGATACCAAAATATTAAATCAGTAATACTCCTAAAATATATAGACTTTTGTAGCTCGATAAATGATGATCAAATGAATAGCATACCATTTCATCTGTTTTGATGTATGTCTCTTCAACTCTTTTGGAAAAATCTTCAGCCAACTCATATGGTGTCCAATTTCTATTGTTAACAATGAAATGTTCAACGCGATTGTCACGCACAAGAAGAAATGTAGCCGTGCATCGGCCATAACCTGCTGCCAAGTGCAAAGGTGTATTTCCATCCTCATCTATCGCATTTAGCAGCGGTGCGACGAGCTTCTGGTCCTGCTCGAGTATGTACCTAACCACACTGCTATTTCCATATTTGGCCGCTACATGAAGAATGTTCTTCCCTTTCTTATTGAGGAATTCTTTTGGATATGGGAATATATCAAGAAATTCCTTCACTACATCAACAGAGTGGCTTTTGCATGCTACATGGATAGGATAGTTGCCTTCAAGGTTTGTTTCATAAGCACCATCGTGAAACTTCGTTAATAGGAATCGAACTCCTTCCAGAAAACCTATGGATGATGCATAATGCAGTGAATTTCCAAACTCTTCCTCGGTGAGACGTAATAGCTCTGGCTTTTCCTTTCCAATTTTCTCCAAAATATCTGAAAATCAAAAGAAAATGTTGCAAATGAATATAAAGATGATAGCTTTGCAACAATTGTTTGTATGTAATTCATTTTCTAGGGAGTAATGAAATTGTGATCACCTCTGTTACGTTGCTTGATGGCAGCATGAACAGGGGACTTTCCTTCTGGTAGGGCATCACCATCTTCACTTCTTATAGCGAACGAAGCTCCCAAATTCAAGAGATCATCAAGTATCCCGTTCTTTTTGCCTTTCTCAACGGCCAGATATAAAGGAGACTTGCCATTATTGTTGTTGTAATAGGCCACTTCTGGATCTCTGGAAACTAGGAGTTTGGCCACTTCTTTGTTATCGGTGATCACTGCATCATGCAAAGGAGTGTTTCCCTTTGTATTTGTCTTCCTCATCAAGCTCGGATTCGATTCCGCAAGAGATTTAATTGTATCACTGGCCTTTCCTTCTCTGGCAGCAAGATGAAGGATTGTGTCCTTCTGGCTGTTTTGGATGGTGATTAGAGAAGGAAACGTTGGAGCCAGATAAGATGTAATATTGTCACTTCCACAGCTTACAGCTACGTGAAGTAGTGTATTCCCGCAGGGTGTCACTAGCTTCTCCGCTGAACGTTGCTGGACAAGCCTTCTAAATTCCTCTGTATTAATGTTCTGCCTCACACACTCATGCAACTGACTATCTATCATAGCATTTGCCATGTGATCTCTCGGAATCGAGTTTTCATCAATGTTTATTGCTTCGTAGCCTACGCTAGACATGGCAAAAGAAAATATTGTGTTTGTTGAATCAGCTATACATATCAGACAGCTGGACTTGTAATTTAAATAGACCAGACTGCATGTCAATGGAATCTGAAATAATGTGAATCTTACTTTTTTTTATATTTGCAAGGATATATACTTTGATTACTCAATTAATTACTTCACCCATTCGTTCGGGAATCCAGGACATAGCAAGAACAAGAGAGCAGTCTTGCCTATGGTTAAAGCAGCATCTAGAAAAGGAAAAGGAAAAGGAAAAGAGGAAAATATGACCGCTAACTCAAAAAAAGATTGTCCCTGGGGAAATTCTTGACTTGAAGTTATAACTCATATACACTGTGGTGCAGAGGGGAGAATTCATATTTTAATAACAATTTTTATTAGTTTTCTAGGACATCTAGAAATTATTTTGCAACCTGAAACATCTACGTATCACACAACAAGACCTCTAATTCAAATAGAACTTACTCTGGTTTTATATGCATGGATACTTTGATTGCTCAAATACTTCACCCATTTGCTATGAAATCCAGGACATAGCAAGACATAGGGAGACCAGTCTTGGCTATGGTTAAAGCAGCATCTAGAAAAGGAAAAGGAAAAGGAAAAGAGGAAAATATCTCCCCTAGCTTAAAAAAAGGAAAATTCTTAACTTGAATTTATAACTCATATACAGAGTGCAGTTGGGAGAATCCATGGTTGCATGAACATGATACACGATGGCATGAGATTCTATGTGAAATAAACATTCAATTCAAAAGGAAAATTCTGAACTTGAATTTATAACTCATATACAGAGTGCAGTTGGGAAAATCCATGGTTTAATGAACATGATACACGATGTCGGGCAACGGCTTCACTTTTTGTTTATTTAACAAATAGTTTTTTTTTATTGGGGGAAATGAAGATTTTATTGGAGTCGTCATCTAGTAATATGAGGGAACTAGAAATCCTAAATTATACATTGGTCCCAGAGATTCAGGTATTGGGTTAGTTATGATTAAGGGAAGGTAGACATCACCCCTAAATCATTCTTTCAAAAGAAAGGTTACCCTTGTGTGTTTTTATATTTGATTTAAATGTTATTACCTTTTGAGCTTATTTGCAATTTGTTTCTTTTAAAGATGGTTAAAGTCGGTCCCTAAAAATAGAAGACACTTTAAAAATGATATCAATCCCTAAAAATAGAAGACTCGTCTAAAATATCGATGTTTAACCCTAAAAAGAAGATTTACGTATGAGTTACCAAAAGGAAATAATGGACATAATCCATATTTGGTATAAAAACCCTTGACATCGGTCCTTTTCTGTAAAAGGAGACGTGTCGAAAAACAACATTCATAGGAGATGCGTCAAAAAAATGGATGACATCAGTTCCTAAAAATAAGTGACTCGTCTAAAATATTGATATTTAACCCTAAAAATCTAAAATATTGACATTTAACCCTAAAAAGAAAAAGTACGTCTGAGTTACCAAAAAAATTATGGAAATAATCCATATTTGGTATTTAAACTTTTGACATCGGTTACTTTCTGTAAAAAGAGACCTGTCGACAAACAATATTCGTTTATAAAACAAAAATTATTCTGATATCGTTGAGAAATAGGTATAACCATATTCGAGAATTGGGCTTTGGACCCACGAACGATAACATTATAAGATGGGTGTTGGACCCGCGTCATTATTCCTTTTATACTTGTTTTTTTTTTTTTTTTGTTTTACAACATGCAAGAAAATTTACAAATACTTGTATATAAAAATAAAATAAAAACTGTTAGGAATCTCAAAAACTTACTTGAGTGCCACTGTATATGTAAAAGACTGAAATACCCTTGAATTTCTCAAAAAATTACAAAAATACCCCTGGTGGTGCATGTGGCTCACGCGCAGTTACTGATGGAGGCGACGAAATTTTCCGACAAGATTTTCAACCAACTAATGGTTGATTCTGGTGGATCTGAGGGAGAGGATTATGATGAAGGAGGTTTCGACAGCCGTTAATGGCTGACGAGGTAGAATCGTCATTTTGAAGCTTCGGGTGGCCGACGAAATCGTGGTCGTTTTCCGGCTAGATGAGGCGGCGAAAACGTTGAAAACAACTGGGGTTTTTCTTTTTAGCAAGGTAGAAACCTTTCTGTGGTGGTTTGGTAGCTTCACATGGCCGGAAATGGGAGATCGGATGAGAGAGATAGAGAGAATCACCATCGTGTAACACCCTGTAATTTAGTACATTCATAAAAGAACTTTGAGCCTTAACTTTTAAAAAAATGGGTATTTTTTTTTTCATCCACTGAACTTATCTGAGACTTGTCGAAATTTCAGTGGAAATTTCGGCAAAGTTTCCTTTATACCTGGAGGTCCCAAGTTATCGACAATCATCATATACAGTTATACTCATTTCTCAATCATATCATAATCATGTAGAACCTCAACAACACATCATTCATGGTACATGCCTCACATTTCGCATGCTCATTTCTTTCCCATTAACACACATAATTCATAATAATTGCAAGTAAACAAACTAAGATTACAAATACAGAATAATACATTTTTATGTCCCGACACTTAATGTAAAAAGAGTACTATTACATATTAAGTCATTTAGTTCCTTAAAGACAAAATACATTAATGTTCATCTTCTTATTCAATCATACAAAATGAGACTAGAGGACCTAAAACGCTACTCTTGACGTGAATCTGAAGGACCTACAATTTCATAATGTATATAATAAATATAGCATAAAAGGAAAATCACACAATACATGCACAGGTAATTAAACTTATATTCAATGATATGCAATCATAGTTTCTTGGAATTCTCATTTATCCTTCCATTATTACATCTCTATCCATCATTCCTAGAATCATTCAACATTTTCATTTTGTCTTGTTTCACCTCATGAGTGCATTTAATTCATTATAATATCTACCATGTGATTTCTCTCCCTCTTACTCTATCTCTTTATATCAATTTCAATCCCAACATCTATTATACCCATTATGGCTTTTCCATATAAGTTGTCAAACTCGTCATGATTTCAGTCCAATTTTAGTTTATAAATATATTCAACTTACATATTTCTTGTGTCCATTTCGACACATTCCAATGTTTCTTTAGATTTTCAGTAAAATCTCTCATTATCATAGAACCTGCCATCATTTTCACAATATTCACATCCAATCCATCTTCAAATAATGTGAATACCATACATACATCATTCTATTTAATTCATCAACCTAATCTCATTTGACCACTATAGTTAAGGCCAAATTTCATTATCTATCACAATTATTAGCATCTTATTACACTATTATAATTATCACCAAATTCTTATCATGCCAGCAACAACAAGAAACCTTAATACAAATAATTTCTTTGACATCCTCCATGTGCGCAGGACATGATTCTCAAATTATATCAATTACAATTCATTAATTGATTCAAAATACATCACACACACACACACACACATATAGCATTGCATTCCTTAAGTGTATAACACCTACCATGGTTAATGAACTTCTGTTCTCACGTCCCAAGCGATACGATATTTGCCTCCATCCTTCACAAGAATTAAATCTTCATTAGTTTCTCTTTCTTCTTCTTCAATAATCCATAACATAAACACAAATTACCATTTTTGTTTAACAATTAGGTATCATCCAACATTCCATTTATAATCTGACAAGTCAGGCATCCTGACAATATTAACACCACACAAGTAAGTTTAACTCAAGTTGTATATTCTAGTCATTAGAAAACAAAACTAATGTCACTAGCCCATCACCGGGTAACTAGTTCCTCTGCCCATCTTATTCCATAATTTCCAATCAATATCCGCCTCTTCAAGGCCGAATGAATAATCCTATCAAGATGTCAATCCCCATTTCATTAATATTTTTAATTATTCCCTATAGGAAAATATCATTATAATACCTCTCCCCTAAAACTTGGAAGGGAATGCTGACACTAATAAATTTTCATTAGTGTTATTAGTCTCCCCTATCAGGATCGACTAATCAAGTCTATTGTAAACATCAAAATTAATACCACTGATTGATGTTATCGACTATTTTTAACATGAAATAGCCAATCAGATTTTTCTTTCCATAATATCTTGGAATATTTTCGGAAATGTTGATGTCAAGATTCTTGACATCATTAGCTTTCACTTCAGGAATAGCTAGTCAAGTTTCATATGATTGCCAATATCGACAACACTGGTCGATATCATTAACTATTCTCACCCGAACAATTAATCGAATTCAGTATCCCTCATTTTCAGAGATGATTATGCCGATGTTAGTAAACCTTACTAACATCATTAGCCTCTGCATTCGGGACCGGCTAATCAAGTTTAGTGTGATTGCCGATATTGACAGCACCGGTCAATATCATTAACTATTCTCACCCGAATAGTTAATCAAGTTCAGTATCCCTCGTTTTTAGGGATGATTATGCCAATGTTAGTAAACCTTACTAACATCATTAGCCTCCGCATTCGAGACCGGCTAATCAAGTTTCGTGTGATTGCTGATATTGACAGCATCGGTCAATATCATTAACAATTCTCACCCAAATAGTTAATCAAGTTCAGTATCCCTCGTTTTCAGGGATGATTATGCCGATGTTAGTAAACCTTACTAACATCATTAGCCTCCGCATTCGGGACCGGCTAATCAAGTTCAAGGAATGGTCATCAACGAAGTCTATTAGTGTAATTCATATTCCTAACCCAGTCAAGTACTCAAATCCATTTTTAATTTCTCGTTTATTCCACTTTATCCTCTCTCTTTGTGGTTTCACCCATAGACGCAAAGACCAAGAATTTAATAAGTTAGTAAATTAACACTACGTAAAAAGTGTAGGTATAGAACACCTACCAGCTGTAGAAGCTCAACTTGCTCTTCCTTGTTGTTGTTGTGCCCCTCTTGCAGTTCTTCCTTAAACTCCTACTATATGAGCTCCTAAGAAGTCGAGTGAATGCTTCTCCTACATTTTTAACTATACCATCACTTATCAACACATCAAACATGACTCAAACATAACACAAACACAACCATCATCATTAAACCCATTGCTATTATCCTTAGTCCCAAAACATACTTTTTATGCTAAACCTCATATTTTCATTCAATATTTCTCAAACCAAACTTAAAACATCATTCTGTAAATTTAGAATTCAATAAATCCAAACGGTGGAATTATACATCACCATCATTAGAATAACATATCCAAAACTAACATACATCCAACGGTTAAAACTCCTGATATCAGAACAATACCGGACTGACCTGAAATTTGGAGACCTGCTGTTCGGGAAGCACAATTTCTGCTAGGAGTGTTCTTTTCCGATCTAAACCGTTCAGAATTTATATAACATCGAGATGAACAACATATCCAAAATCCAGATCAATCCAACGGTGCAAATGATGATATAACGGCTGACGAACAAGGCTGTCTTGAAGGGTGATTTTCCAGAAATGTTGCTCCGGTGACAGCCCTCAAACCAAATCTGATATTTACAATCCCTCCGGTCAGAATGTAGGTGACATTAAGTATAATAACATATCCCAAAATCAATCTAATCCAACGGTGGAAAGTCAAACTATGGCTGTGGAAGTGCCTGCCCTGTTGAAATCCCAAAACCCATAGTTTCAAATCAATTTATTCCTTCTATTTTTCAGCAAATGAAGCCATTATCATGCAATTAATCTCGAAATTCACATGAACAATTGCTCCCCCAAAATATTTACATGAACCCTAGAATTTTAAACTTGGAGGTTTTCTTCTCCTCATGCAAGAACAAGAGAGAAAAACGAAATTACTAAAGGGTATGTTGCTTACCTTTGCTACTTTAACTTATTTCAATGAATTCTTGCAAAAATTTACAAAAATCATGTCCTCCTCTTCCAATTTCCAGCTTCTTCTCTTTGTTTCTCTCAAGCTCTATAACTTTCTAAGTTGCCATTTAATTTGTTTTCTTGGATATAATCCTCCTAAGAACACTCTTTTTTTATTTAGCTTGAAGAAATGAAGAGGAAATGAAGAGAAAATGAAGAAAATGGGACAAAACAAATGGTCTCCCTCATGTTTTTCCATTTGCAGAGGACGTGCTCTGTTTTTAAAGAGAGGAGAGGAGAGTATTTGTTTTGATAAAATTACAAAAATGCCCTTATTAATGCTCCTTGTGTCGTCTTCTTCAATTTACCCGATTTTCAATGCTCTGGTAAATCCTTTCCAAACTCCGATTGACACGAAATTTGAACCTAATATAAAAAAATATGTCTAGAGATTCCTTATAAAATTTCAGCCCGATCCAACGGTCGGATTAAGATATATCATTGATATCGTTAAACTAGACAATCGGTGTCTTTTACGCTAAAATCTGAATTTCATGCATTAATTTATTTATTTAGATCCTCATGACATTTCCCCTTAATTTATACTAAAAAATTCAATATTACCACATTTATCATTAATTTTTCAAAATACATGTTTTGACTGGGGTTTACATATCTTCTGGGTTTTTGTTTTTATTCTTTTATCCATTGAAACTCGCCACTGATTTCGCCAATGTTATAAGTTTTAAACTAAAAATCATGAATCTCTTTTCGACTTCAACAATACCTTTAAATTTGTTTATGGAGATCATTCTCTCTTTCACATGACATATTTATTGTCATTCCTACTATTTATTCATTTCTTTCATACCGAATATCCATTACTTATCGAAACGTCATTACTTCGATCCTATGTGTTGTTTTTTTTTTCTTTTTCTTTTTATTATTATTATTTATTTTTATTTACGGGGGTTTACACAGCGAGAGGAGAGAGAGGCTCTGAGATTGTGCTACGGTGTGAACACGAGCACAGTGTACCTATACAGCTAAAGGTTGTGAGTCGTTCGATCGCGGATGTACCGATCCTTCGGCTGTGATTGGCTTGATCTGCAAGTTGATCGGACGATCCGGATGAGCTGATCTTTGATCTGGTGTGGCGCGGTGCACCGAAAGCTCGGTACACAGGGTGACGTGGCACAACAGGATCAAAGGGCAGATTATTTCAAAGGCTAAGATGGATTTGGGTTTTAATCTAGTGTGGTAAGCCCTATTGTATCCTATTAATTCAAAGGTCCAGAACTAACACTATTAGATCTAACGGTTATGATATTTTTAGTATCTTTCAAATTGTTTTAAAAAAAAACAATATCTTACTCGCATGAAGAAAAACTAAAAAAAATTCAAATAATAATACTCTACTTTTCTTTCTTTCTTTTCTCCTTTACCTTTCTCCTTAAGTGTTGTGGCTATTTATAGCCAATAAGCAGGGACAACATATTTATTTCAAAGGAAAAAAATGCATCCCCGCAACTAACCCACCTACTATAATAAATTACTGTATTATTAATTTTGTTTTATTATATATAATAATAAATATTTATATGGGTAAAACTAAAAAACTTATATCAGTATTATAAAAAAGCTCGTTTCAACCGCTAAAAAAATATTTTAATTACCGAAAATTGTATTGGAACACAAAAAAAAAAAAGCATTTGATGGGTATCAACCCGGTGAATCGGGTTTTGATCGAAAAATAATGATTTTGACCCGAAACCTCATTTTTTACCTTGGTCGACATGGTTTGACCCGTATTGATCCGGTGGACTTAGTTTTGATAAAAAATGATGGTTTTGACCGAAAATAACGGTTTTTTACCTTGGTCGACATGCTTTGACCCGTATTGACCCCAATGGACTATGTTTTGATAAAAAATAACGGTTTTGACCCCAAACCAAGGTTGTCAATTCCGTTTCGGTAGGCGTTTTGTTTTTTCAATTGGAATGGAATGTTTCAGTTTCGGAGTGTTTCGGCGTGCCGTTTCGGGGTTGTACTGTTCATATATATATATATATATATATATATATATTCAACAAACATAATTCAAATTCAAGATAAATTAATTATAAACTATGCAATACAAACACAATACCAAACAAATATAATTTCAAAATTTAAAATATTTCTAAATAGTCAAAAATTAAATAGATCTTTATCTTAAAGTAATTCAACTTAAACAAAATATCAAAATATTATGAAAGTAAAATATTTTAAAAAAAATATTTAAATATAAAGTTAGGTCAATGTTATCAAGTGGCTAATAGAATCTAAAGCATCCCTTGTTTTGTTCAAATTCCTACAAAGTATAAACATGAAAAAAAACAACATAAATATAAACCATTTATATTAGTGATAAATGTAATTTTAAAAAATTAATATCATTGTTAATGAAAATAGTAATAATAATTTTCAATATTATTATTAATATCATTGCTATTAAAAATAGTAATGAAAATGAGTTTTTTATAATCGGGTGGTTTAATTAATGAAATGGAGCAAGGTTCAATTTGATTCATTGGCTTTTCAAGAGTGGAACGGAACATGTGGAATGAAACCGGAACGTTTTGGGTGGAATTTAACCGAAAAATCCAGAACGGACCGAGATTTAAAATGAGATGAAATTTGTTCCGTTTTGTTCCGTTTTTTGAACTGGTATGGAATGTTTCGGCCATTTCAGGCGGAACGGAACGGAACGGAATTGACAACCCTGCCCGAAACGTCATGAAAACTCATGTTTTACCCTGGTCGACATAGTTTGACCCGTATTGACCTAGTGGACTCGGTTTTGATTGAAAATGACGGTTTTGATTGAAAATGACGGTTTTGACCCGAAACGTCATGAAAACTCATTTTTTACCCTGGTCGACATGGTTTGACCCGTATTGATCCGGTGGACTCGGTTCTGATAAAAAATGACGGTTTTGATCGAAAATGACAGTTTTGACCCAAAACATCATGAAAACTCATTTTTTACCCTGGTCGATATGGTTTGATCCGTATTGACCCGATGGACTCGGTTTTGATAAAAAATGATGATTTTGACTTGAAACGTCATGAAAACTCATTTTTTACTCTGGTCGACATGGTTTGACCCGTATTGACCTAGTGAAATCGATTTTAATGGAAAGATGTGGTTAACTCGAGAAAATATATTTTGAATTTTAAACTTTTTTTCTTAATTTTTTTGGATTTTTATAAATAATAGAAATAAAATAACATTCAACAAAATCTTAGTGAATAAAAAATTGGGTTATAATAGTTGTCCCCTCTTTACAATGCTTATAGTGCAAAGACATTGGAAAATTCATTTTCTTTTGACTTTGCATAGTAAGTTTTGTAAACAAAAACGATGGAGGTGTTGAAAAATACACAAATTGTTCAGTTGATCAATTCTTGTGGGCGACCTGGCCAAGTGAAAAACATGAAAGTGTTTTCAATATTGATTTTTGTGAAATACATGAAAGTGATTTAAGCATTGGTCTTATTTTCCAGGTGACCAACCTGTTTGTGAAATACATGAAAGTGATTTCAACATTGATTTTTTGTGAAATACATGAAAGTGATTTCAATATTGATTTTTGTGAAATACATGAAAGTGATTTCAGCAATGGTTTTGTGAAATACATGAAAGTGATTTCAGTATTGGTCTTATTTTCCAGGTGGCCAACCTGTTTGTGAAATACATGAAAGTGATTTCAACATTGATTTTTTTGTGAAATACATGAAAGTGATTTCAACATTGATTTTTTTGTGAAATACATTAAAGTGATTTCAACATTGGTCTTATTTTCCAGGTGACCAGCCTATTTGTGAAATACATGAAAGTGATTTCAACATTGATTTTTGTGAAATTCATGAAAGTGATACTTGCATGGTTGAGATCTGATTTGTAAATTGATCTCAAAGATGATGTAAGCTTCTCAAGAAAGTCTTATATGTACGGCTAAAATCTGATTTACAAATCGATCTCAAAGATGATGAAAGCTTCTCAAGAAAGTCTTATATGTACGGCTGAGATGTGATTTGCAAATCGATCTCAAAGATGATGAAAGCTTCTCAAGAAAGTCTTATATGTACAACTAAGATTTGAGCTTCTATTCAAAATGATGGCAGGAGCAAATTCCCTATAAATCACGTAGTATTTGGCAAAAGACATCATCAACTTCTCGCATTTTCAATACTTTCAAAGTTCTTAACTTTTGAAGTTTTAACCATGTCTTCTTTTTCTTTCAATGCTAATCCAAACCTTGTTCCTGCGGTAGAGCCTGTAGTTTGGCATACTACCTTTAAAGTGACTGGTCGCCCAGTTACAATAGAGGATACTGTAATGGACAAAGAAGATCTTGATGTAGCCGTGGTTAGAGATATGACCCTTCGTCGTGATGAAATAATGCTGGCAACCAAGACCGATATTGAAGCAGTGAATTAGTCACTTGCTCTTAGTATCAGAGCTACTTCGTCTTTGGTGAACCTTGCAGAGCGTCTTCATGCCAGAAGACTTAAGTTGAATACTTAAATTCTTGATCTCCATCATCAGATTGAGAATTTAAGGAATAGACTCCGTGATGAGAGACGTCACAGAAACGACTTGGAGAGGAGAAACCAAGAGCTCAACGCGCGTGTTGACTTTTGGAGGGACTATGTTAACACACAACACCTCGAGTTCGAAGAAGAGATGGAGCGCATACATAAGCAATTTGAGGAATTTTGAGTAATGATTGATCATTAAGATGAAAATATCCCTAATCATCCTCGTAGTGTTTAACGTTTGTACTTGTAAACCCTTTTTCATGAATAAAAATTCATCTTTCTTGTCTACATTCATGAATTTTGCTTTTGTGGAATTGCCATAGTTGATGTGATTTAGAAGAACTTCATTTCATCTGAATCTCGTTGGATCCTGTTAGGAATTTTGTTTCTTGAAATATCTGCAAAACAAATATGCAATGCTCGTGAAGTTACATGATATGCAATGCATCTTACCTGTTTTTGAAATATAGATCCCCGTTCATCTTGTTTGAGGATCTTGACTTTTAGTGAGCTCTTTTGATTCACGCGTCCTTCAAATCTACTAAAGCCGACCTATGTTGTTCATTTTTCTAAGATAAGCTTTGTTTGAGTTTCCCAACAGTCACTGCACTTTTCTCTATTAGTAACTTCACTGAGAGAATTAGCTTCTCCCTGGCCCGACATTGTTCTATAGGACACATTCCCATTATTGAAGATTCTTTAACCAATTCATATAGTCAATATATGAGGATTATCTCGCTTCACTTGGGATTTCATATACATTTCTCTTACTGAAGATGTATCAGTTATCTTGTTGTCTAACTGATCATATTGTGAGAGTCAACAATCTCCTTTCATAGATACTGCAAATCATACTATTTCAGTCCTCATGCTGGAAGAAGTCCACAGTTTTATCATGTTTATTTTCCACAAGGGAAGCAAATTTCTTTGTGCCATTAAGGATCTAGTAATTGCTTCTCTACCCCCTGGGAGAATTGACTGCCTCATTTCATTTTCTCCTTTGCTCTTATTGTCATTAGAATCTCTGATTTTCTAACGGTGCCTTGTAGTGTGTCATATATTCATTTTTCTTACAAAGAAAACCTTTTTTTCAAAAAGATCTGTTTTGTTCTCGAAAATTGAAACCCTCAATGTCTGTTTATAACAATGTTCAGGCAACTCTGGGGCTTTATGTCAAATCTCTTAGTAAAAGTAATCTAAGATGAAGGTAAGTGATGAGATGACCTTTTGCTTTGGTTTTCAAAGTGTTCAAGCGATTGCTTGAATGTATTTTGAGAGAAAAGAAACAATTTGCCTTTTATTTTTAGAAACACTCTTTTTAACAGCATGAATAATAATGAGTAATTATTTGCTACGTCATGACTATTTATGGAAAAGTCTCTTATATTTTAAGAACGTTGTTTATTGATCCAGGTTGCTTACTTGATTAGAAAGGACTTCAAAGACATGTAATATATTTTATGGCTCAAGGTTATAAAAGAAAGAGTATTCCATAAGCTCAAAAAAATGTTTAAGGGCTTATAAACTATAGATCACTATTATCTTGTCTTGGCATTTTCTTTTGCTACCTTAACAACAAAAATGATGCTAAATATTCCAAATGAGGAACTTCTATTTTTTTTTTTTTGTTATTCCCATATTTGTTAGGAATTCTCTCAATTGTTTGGAATTTTATTGAATTATTTGTTGTCAGACTTTCTTTATTTGGTTGTTGAGGAACAAAATTGTTTTTAAGGAGAGAACTATAAGCTTGTTTGATTATTTTTCCACCATCCCTCATCGGGTTGCTATTTGTTTGCATACTCTGGATTCAAACTTCACTTATACAAGAAATGACCTCTTAAGATCTTCTGATGGCATCAAATTGTGGTGTAATAAGAAATCTTAGGTAGTCTCTTTGTTGTTTGCTATAGTAGTTTAATTTTTTTCCTTTTTTTTTTCTAAGTTTGTTTTTTTTTTTTTTCATATCCTTATATTTCACTTTGGCTATTAGCTTTATGGACTTTTCAATATACTCTTGATGATTATCCAAAAATAAATAAATTAGTTGGTAATGGTTGCGGGCTTGGCAATTCTTGTCTTACTGTACAGTTTCCAAGATTATATATATTACCTTTCGGAAGACAAAACCTCTTCAATTGCTAATATGGGTGTGTGGGATCGATGGCTTGTCTTGGATTTGGAATTTCTATGCTTGGTATGTTGTCCAAATTAACGTTGTCCAGCAAGGTTTTGGACAAATTGAGTTAGAAGTCAGCCTAGTTCATGCATTTCCTTCAATAGTGTATGAAAAGGATTGGTCCCTCCTAAAGTTGAATTTTTTTTGTTCGATGGCTATCCTTAATAAAATCAACACCAGAGGTGTTTTGGCTAGAAGAGGTATTATATATTGAGTATGATGAAGCAACATGTTTTGTCTGTTTGTTGGCTGAGGAGATTGTTGATCGCCTTCTCCTACGTACATCAACACCGGAGGTGTTTTGGCTTAAAATGTTAAGAAAAACTAGGTAGGGCAGTGCAGCATATCCCATTCATTCAGCATAAAAATGTATAAGCACTGAATTGAGAATTTTAATTTGAATTAGTAATGATAAAAACGTATAGTCTCGTGCTTAACATTCAATCAAAATGCCCATCCAAATAATTTGTCCAACCACTTACATAAACATTAACATATCAAACCCTAAACGATATAACTCAACTAATCAGATTTATATTTGTAGAGATCATCAGTTTGAGTTCCACAAACCTTAAAATCATTAAACATTTATATGATTATTAACTTCAAAATTCGTGTAATTAATTGAGATATGCATAAATTAACTTAAACATCCATTTTAATAAATAAAAAAAAAACAAATCATTTAAATTTTATCTACTGCACGTTATCCTTCATTAATTATAATTATAAGAAAAAGATGATTCTCTATTACTTCTCTTTTAGCAGCATATTTATTGGCACCGTGTGAATTTGAACAGTGTCAAAAACATTTATTTTTCTTTTTTCGTAGAATTTTTTTTTAATTTAATCCTTTTAATTCAAGGGAAAGAAAGAAAAAAAAACAAAAAAAAGGGAAAATTGGTTGTCACCTTGGGAAATAGCCGCCACACGCCGCCTATATTGAATGGCCTTGCTTTAAGCACTTCCAGAAACACCAAGAAAGATTATTTTTTAAAGCAAAGGGGATTTTGAACGCGCCATCATAATGTGGCAGGTCCTCCACATGCTGGTGTGTTCCCAATATTTGTCATTTTCGTTAACTTTGGTCCCTAATTGTATAAATATTTTTCAGTTTAGTTTCAAATTTCTTCCCACCTAAATCCAAGTTTTTTTTTTTCAATTTAATCTCTAATTCTTTTTTTATATATATAAAAAACCCTAATCAATCTAATATACAGAAAAATGAACAAAACCCCCCACCAAGATTCCTAAATTGACAACTCAAATTTCCAAGTTAGCAAAATTCAAAAAGAAATATTTATGGAAATGACAGTTACAAAGAAAAAGCTGAAAACACCTAATAATTCCAATAAAACAAAGTTATTTACAGGTGGAAAAAAAAAAGCAATAAAAATGCTAACTTTCAACTTAAAAAGTCAAACTTTAATAACCAAAGGCAGTTAGATTAAAGAGATGCAATAAATAAAAAGTTGGGTTGTGCTCTAAGCAGTTGCAGATCTAATTAATAATCACCACAAAAGTTGATAGAAAGAGATAAACATAGAAATAAAAAGGAAATGCTTAGAGTGTAAGTTTTTAGAAACTTTAAACACAAGAGAACTACAGAAAGCTGGAGGAAATAAAAGAAGAAAAACTTGCTAGTTCGAAAACTAATTTGCAAAGAACACCTACACTTATATACAGTGATGCGAGGAGCTTGAAAACATAAGCACCAAAAACTTTAGCGAGGCAAGGCCGGCATGCTTTCACCTACATTACTTACTCGTGTCCAAAACCATTATATGTAATTGGAATATATATTATACATAGAGAAGATCCGTAAGGTTGTAGTATTAGCAAATTTTATTCTTTACATATAATTTATTAAATAATAATATAAATCATATATTAAAACTTCACCTAACAACTTAATCTAAATGAATATTGATGAACCATGGTAGTATACAATACAAATTAAAGAATCTAATTAAAAGAAAGTGATTTGGATCCATAGACTAGTCATACTCTAAATCTCAATATTGATTCTGAATTCAATGATTTATATTAGTTTAGGAACAAAAAATAATTAAGATTTGAATTATTGTTATTTTTATCAAGCACTACATCATTTCCATTCCATTAGAATATAAATTTATTGATCAAAGAAAATGAACTAAACTTGACATTTTTCTCTTAAAATATATTTATCTATGAGAGAACATATTGATAGAACACATTCAATTCATTATTTCAACCGGAAACTCAGAAGTTATTACAAGTTCAAATTATTATTTCAATAGCTAGGCACACACAATATTCCAAGATGTTTATTCATCCCAAAAATAACCTTTTAAAAGAGGGCAATCCCTCAGAATCCTGACTTCTCTTGATGAAGGTCAACCTGGATAGTTACTATTTCTTTCTACGAAGATCGGGAAGTTTATCAGTCAGCCACCTCCAACTGTAGACAAGCACGAAAAACGAGATGTAGTAGACATAATGCGAGACCAATCCTTCCATAATTTGGTTGACGGATGGTGGAAGAATCCATTGAATATAAAGCAATGTTTGGGCAACGAAAAACGCGATCCCCACCACTATAATGAAGATCGCCAACACCCCATAATTGGATCCACCTAATGCTATTCTCACGGCAAAAAAGAATGACAAGCACATCATGTAAATAGACCCACCCACCATTAACGATGAAAACCAAAGTGCAAATGGTGCAAACTTGACATCATTCAAGTTTGTCCAAAGAAGGATTATAGCTGCCACCACAGAGGTATTTAAAGCCCACACATCAAGACATAAATAACCATCCAAAAGAGATGAACCAGTAGGACTGTCAAAGGCAGTGCTGTTCCGGGAGGCAGTGGCAGTGCTGTTAAGTTCATGAAGATGCTCACTCTTGTTATTTTTATCCCTTAGTTGTGGCATCTGTATGGCACCCGCGAAGGTTACACCAGCAACAAGCACCGCCACAACAAGAAGATTCTCTATCCTGCTCTTTGTTTCCTGTTTCCTCGGCGGCTTGCCTTGAGTACTAGTGAAACGCTCATATAGGAATTTTTTAGGGCGGGCATGGAAGTATAAGATAGATAGTGTTATCATCTGCATAGCAAGGGGAAAACAACTTCATTATAATTAGTTTCCGGCACATCCTCAATCGCATGCAAAAGCATTGGCCTTGAAATCCCCCCCTTTTTTTTTTTCAGAGCAAGCAATATTCTGGAATGATTTCAGAATCTAAATTAACCGGCCTTGAACTAGATGTTTAAAAGATTAGGGATGGCAAGAAAAAAATAGGAAGGAAGAAAATAAATAATACCGCTCCATAATAATCAAGCAGTTTGTAGTGCTTTGGTGATGCCTTTCTTGTGTCTTGCTTCGTTGAATCAACTGCTTTGTCCTGGAAAACAAAAACAATTTTATGTTAATGAATGTAAGCAATGCATAACACATAATTGTTCAAATTACATGACATCAATATACTGATCGAGAAGCCTTCTGATAAAGAATGATGATGGAGTATAAAAAATAAAAATAAAAACCCACAAACTTAAACTGTTAATTAAAATTTTAAAATATGATTTTATATTACTCGTATTTTTAGTTTTTAGCCCTGAATTTCAGTCAGCTTATGCTAGAGCAGATAATTACTCCAGTGTCATAAGCTCTCTTACCATTTTTTTTCATTACATATTTCTTTATTATGTAAAATATGATATCCTTTTGTGAAATGGAATCTATGTCTACTTAAAATTTCAGGAAAGAAAATTTCAACACAACTCTTATACCTTGGTCTTGTCCGCAGGGGTACTGTTCTTTGAATCAAACTGCTTTCGATCCTCAGCAAGCTGGCAACAAATAGGAATCCCGCATACCAAAATATTAAATCAATAATACTCCTAAAATGTATGCTTTTGTAGCTCAATCAATGATGATCAAATAGCGTACCATTTCATCTGTTTTTTCATATTGCTCTACAGCTTTTTTGGATTGTTTTTCAGCAATATCATATGGTGTCAAATTTTCATTGTTTACAATCGAACTATCAACGCGTTTGTCACGCACAAGAACAAATGCAGCCACGGAATGACCATTGTCGCACCCGACATCTCAGCGGCCCTAAAAATAATTCTCTTGAATTATTTAGAAAAAGAACAGATTTCTGACATCCGGTTCTTTTTAGGAAAAATGTGTTGTTTGAGGAGTCACCACCTAGTATTATGGTCACTAGGAACCCTAACTGGTCAACAGAGATTCTATGACTCGGGATTGGTTACGTAAAAGGGAAGATATTATCACCCCTTAAACGTTCTGCCTAAGACAGACTGCATTGTTGGTTGTCTTAAATTGCTTAAATATTTATTAATTTATGCTGTGATGATTTGTTTATAATATTCCTGACTCTGGCGCCAGTGAATATTCGAGCTCGAATAATTCCAACTCTGGCGTTGGTAAAAATTCGTAGCTACGACAAAAATTAGATCAATATATTTTTTATTCCCTACTCTAGCACCAGTGAATAAATAAATAAAAATAAATTTATTTTTACGCATGCACACATTTTTTATTTTTCTAGCTAAACAAAATAAAAATACAACGAATAAAAATAATATAAATTTAAACTGATATTTTTATTCCTGACTCTGGCGTCAGTGAATAAACCAATAAATTTACATTATTTTTATTCATGCATACACATTTTTTATTTTTTATTTTTCTGCTTTTTTAGCTCCCTCTGGTTTTTCTTTGTTTTTTTGTTTAGTTTCTCCCCTCTATCCTCGGTTATGTCTTTTTTTCTCCCCTGCCGTGCATGGCTTTCTTTCTTTCTCTCCGTTTTTGCTCTCCTGCGCTCTCTCATCTTCTCTGGCTTTATAGCCAGAGAATACCAACCATTTGAAACATCTTCAACGCCGTTACTGCCAGAAACGGCTCCTAAAGAAGAAGGCGATGAACAGTGCTGTGTTTAATGGCCATTTGCATTTTGGTCCTTGAAGTTCTGAAATCATGCAATCAAGCCCCTGGATAAAATGCAATTGGATCCTTGTATTTCCGCGCCATTTTCAAGCTGGTCCTTGGATTTTAAGTTTTGCAATTTGGACCCCAATTAAACTCTAAACTTTGATATTCTTCAATTAAGTCCCTAATTTCATTAATTTAATTAAATCCAAAGTCCAATTAAGTCTCAAAACTTATCGATTCTCCAATTAAACCCTTAATTGGATTAATTAAATTAATTCCAAGCTTAATTAAGTCTCAAAACTTATCAATTCTCCAATTAAACCCTTAATTGGATAAATTAAATTAATTCCAAGCTCAATTAAGTCTCAAAACTTATCGATTCTCCAATAAAACCCTTAATTGGATTAATTAAATTAATTTCAAGATTAATTAGATTAATTCCAAAGTTTAATTAAACCCCAAAACTTCCAATCATTTTGCCATTAACCTAAATTTTAATTCATTCTTCCTTTATTTCATTTTACTTATTTTTTTATCATCATTATTTTTTCATCATCATTTTTTTTTATCATTTTCAGTAAATAAAATAATAATAATAATTAAAATAAAATGGTCAAAAATTGGGTTATGACAGTTGCCCCCTCTTTATAATATTTACTATGCAAAGATATTGGAAAATTTCATTTTTCTTTAGCTTTGTGTAGTAAATTTATAAAGAAAAGTAGATATAGAAAGAATCCTTTTTTTTTTAGTCTTGAAAACTTTGAAAACAGTAGATTGACACACGACCTTTACATAGAGATGTAGAAATCAAGAAACAAGTCATTTGGAAGACGACCAACATTTTTTGTTTTGTTTTTGTTTTGTTTTTTTTTTTTGGATCAAATTGTTTTGGGCAACTTGCCCGATGATAAAAGAAACGCGAAGGATTTCGCGAATGGTCTAATTTTTCCAGGCGACCTGCCTGATGTTTGAAAAAAAAAATACGAGGATGATTTTTTTTTTAGGATGGTCACATTGTAATGGGTTACCTGCCCAGTTGGTATATTGTAATGGGTTACCAACCCAGTTGGTCGCATTGTAATGGGTTACCTGCCCAGTTGGTCACATTGTAATGGGTTACCTGCCCAGTTGGTATATTGTAATGGGTTACCAGCCCAGATGGTCACATTGTAATGGGTTACCTGCCCAATTGGTATATTGTAATGGGTTACCAACCCAGTTGGTCACATTGTAATGGGTTACCTGCCCAGTTGGTATATTGTGATGGGTTACCAGCCCAGATGGTCACATTGTAATGGGTTACTTGCCCAATAAGAAAAAAATACGAGGGTTTTTTTTTTTCAAAAGTGGTCACATTGTAATGGGTTACCAGCCCAATAAGAAAAAATACGAGGATTTTTAAAAAATGGTCTAATTCACATAGATTTGAAGGAGGTGGAAAAAATGACATGATAGGGCTCGAAGGCGCACTATTCCAAAAGATGGAAGCTCGAAGGAAATGAGGGCTCGGAGGTGCGCTCGAAAGGGAATGAGGGCTCAAAAACGCACTCACAAGGAGGTAGGATAGGAAATGCACTACCTTTGATAGTCGAGGGCTTGAAGGCGCGCTCGAAAAGAAATGAGGTGAGGGCTCGAAGGCGCACTCAAAAGGAGGTAGGATAGGAAATGCACTACCTTTGATGGTCAAGGGCTCGAAGGCCTGCTCGAAAAGAATTGAGGTGAGGGCTTGAAGGCGCACTCGAAAGGAGGTAGGATAGGAAATGCACTACCTCAGGAATGAAAAATGAAATGTGGTTGAAAAATACAAAGATTTTTCTGGGGGCCTAATTCTCATTGGTAGGCTGCTTAGGTTGAAAATTCTTAAAAGTAAAAATTTTTCAACAGCAATTTTGATCTTTGGCCATTTCAAGTTGGCCTTCCACTTGATGGATTTCGTTGGAATTTTCTCATATGAAATTTGCAAAACTCATTATCCAATGTCTCAAAGTTGAGAAATAGGCCCCCCATTTCTTCTTAGTCTTCTCATTGCTTGGTTGGTGAGATCTTGCTATCTGATTTGAGTCATCTTTGGCTTTCTAGTCCACTCGAGTTAGCCCATGTAATTCTATTTCCATATTTGTTTGCACAACTCAGCCTTTGTGGTGCCCATCGTGACCCACTTGCTTGCTAAAGATTTTCTGATTCGTCAAATAATTTGAGAGGACCAATCATTACTCCTCGTTTCACTACTAGAAACATTCGGTGTCACTTGCTGAAAGGATCAAACTGTATTTCATAAACCAAAATGCCCCCTTGTCTTGTTGTAGGAAATGTTCCATCTCCTTTTTCTAGAATTTTTCCTTCTAAGCATAATGTTGCCCCCTTGTATTGGTCATTGCCCCTAAGTGTGCTCTGTCAGCGACTTAGACAAATTATGGTTTTAAGAGGCCATTCTTTCTTTTCTCTCCTTTTCAGTTTGGTGAAGGAATATGGGTCTAGAATGAATCTTGAAATCTTGATCTTGCATTTTGAAAACAAAAATTATTTTGATGTGAGTCTAAAACAATTTGCTTTTGAAATCTTGCAACTCCTTGGATATTTTCTTTCTTGGAAAAGAGATTATTTGCTCTTGTGTTTGGCAATGATATCTTCGGTGAAAATACATCATGAGATGACCTTTTTTCAAAGTGAAGGACTCGAGAAAAAGCTCGAGGTTTTGTTTGAGAAAAATTTGTTTCTTTTTGAACACTCATTTTTATCAGCATGAATAATAATGAATAGCTTGTTCTTGATGTCATGAATCTTATGAAAAAATATTCTTTGCATTTTGAGAGCATTGTTTATTGTTCTAGGTTACTTGCTTGCTTGATTAGAAAGGACTTTTACAGGGACGTAACGTAGGCTGTGGTTCTTGGTTGTGAAAGAAAAGGATTCATAAGGCTCAAAGAGTGTTTCAGGGTTTCAAAGACTGAAGATCACTATCAATAGTTTGACTCTTGATGTCATTCATACTTTCTTTTGCCGCTCTTCTTTGATTTGCCTTTTTTCTTTTTTCTTTTTCATTGTTTTGCTAGAGCATACTCACTTTATCTTGGTTATCACTTTTTTTTGTAGTGATTTGGGCATGCCCCCTAGCATTTGAGTTCCTTGGGCTCTTTTGCCCTTTGATTTTCTCACGGCTTTATCATCTTTCTTGACCATTGAAATTTCACTTGCCCCCAGTGTGGGGTGTGATCCTAGTCGGGATTTTTTTGAAAGAAAAATTATTTAGGCTCAAAAAGGGATCGCAAGGGATGTATTTATTTCAGAATGTGAAAGGAATAACAAAGATGGCCTTTCCTCATTTCAAGCGCAAGCAGTTAAGATCAATAAACTTTGACCTCATCTAGTATGATAGTCTGGTCTTTGTAAAGATGCATTTCATGAGTTATGAGCAACGAGTTCACTATGTATCATTATTCATACATTTAAAAACACATGATTCAAGAGTTATGGGATAAGGGTGTTTATTCATTTCTTTTTTTTTCTTTTTCTTTTTTTTACATTTTTTTTTTGGTCACCTCTATGAAGGAGTTGCTTGATTCACTTGTCATTCTACAAGTAGAATGTCAAAAATATTAGTTTTGAATAAACATCAAATTATCTTTGAAATCAAAATGCTAGATCAATTTTTTCAAAACTCCAATAGGAAACTGATTTTGGTAAAAGAGATGAATTGCGTTTATGAGATCACGCGAGGTTTCCAAAGTGTATTCGTGAGTTCTTATAAGAAAACTCTCTCAAGAAAATGAATAATGCTTGGTCGTAAACAGGATTGAATGACAAACTCATTATTTCATTGAAACTTTGGAAAAGAAGTTTAACAACAAAGAACTTATGCCAACATCTTGGGCTATGAACACTGGCACGATAACACATAAAGGGGCTAAACATTTAGTGATCATTGATTGGAATTTCTGGAATCAATCATTCATTCTCCTTGACGAGGGCATCTTTTCAACAGTCAATTGAAGTCATTTGTAGATCATTCTTGACCTAATATCACTATAGCTTTATCTTCAAGATAGTTGATTTCTGGGAGTTGGTGTGAAGCAATTAGCTATAGGAATGATAAGTGCCTTGGCAACCACCTCCAATGAAACCGTTCTTCTCAGTCGAGTTAGCAATCTTATCTAACCCAATGGCCTGTTCAATCCTCTCAGTTATAATAACCAGTTCAGTAAAATGTTGTGCAGAGCTTCTAACCAAGTATTCAAAGTATGAAGCTTTAAAGGTGTTGGAAAATAAACTAATCATCTCTTTTTCCAACATGGGGGGATTAACTTGTGCAGCTAACTCACTCCATCTCTGGGCGTATTCTCTTATGGACTCCTTGTTGTTCTTCTCCATAGCTTGCAAGCTTAAACGATCAGGGCTCACGTCTATATTGAACTTATATTGCCTCATGAAGGCATCAACTAAGTCCTTCCATTTTTTAACCTTGGTATTGTCCAACCGCATATACTAGGTGAGGGCAGCGTCACTCAAGCTTTCTTGGAAGAAATGAACAACCTCGGCCATTTTGTTGCAGTATGCCATGAGATGAGTTATAGGGCATTGAGTTCCCGTATATTTAATGAATTCTGGCACCCTAAACTTCTTAGGAATGACTACATTAGGTACCAAACACATATTAACAGCTTTCACTAGATCACACAAATGGTTTCCCTCAACTGCCCTTATCCTCTCTTCTAGGGTAGTCCATTTTTCCAAACCCTCTTCTCTCACCATCTTGCCCTTTTGAGATTCTTTCTCGGTAGAATCAATGGTAAACGGAATTCTTGAGGGGTATGCTGGTTGGAAATGCATAGCTTGTTGAAATTCAGATGACACTTTATTTACCCCCAGATTCTGTGGATCAAAATGAGTTACATGCATATCCTCAGGTTGAGCTATTTGTATTGCTTTTCCGGATTTATCTCTCAAGGCCTGCTCGAGTAGACTAGTAAGCCTTGCAACTTCTTCCTTAAGATTGTCCACCTCTTTTTGATGTTGGGCTTCCAACTGGGCTCTTTCTTCGTTTTCCATTTGTCTTTTTCTCGAACGAGTGTTATAGATGGGTTTGAATAGGGAACCTATATTTCAACATGTTTCTGGCGATTGAAGAAGGCTGCAACGCTGGTGTGGCTACTTTGATTCGGTTGCTTTCTGTTTCTGGCGATGCCAAGGAAGGTTGCAACGCCGGTGTTGGTTCGACTGCTTTCTGATCAAGTAGAACGTTGATTGAATATACAAGACCAATATTTAAGTATTTGCTTTTACACAGTACGAGTTTGATTGCCTTTGTATCACACGTTTGGAACCTCATTCTTTCCAAAGTGAAGATGGAGGTGGTTCTTTTTCTTTTTCTTTTTTTAATGTTCTATGTGCTTGTCCCCGTTTATAGAAAACATAATGACATGGGAAACAATAGAATGTGTGAAATTCATCTTACATAATCATCAAAATCCATAGGTTATAAATCTATCCATTCGTAGTACAGTCATAACGTCTGTATCCAATAAACTGCAATTAATCATTAGGGACTAAACTTCAAATCTGATTCAACTCTTAGGGACCCAATTTAAATCTGATTATCAAAATTGTTGTAACCCAATTTTGGATTCCCCAAGATTTTCTTGAATGTTATTACTTATAAAAATCCAAAAAAATTAAGAAAAATTTTAAAATTCAAAAATATATTTTTCTCGAGTCAACCGCACCTTTCCATCAAAACCGAGTTCACCGGGTCAATACAGGTCAAACCATGTCGACCAGGGTAAAAAATGAGTTTCAAGCTATTTCGGGTCAAAACCGTCATTTCCAACCCAAACCTAGTTCATCGGTTTGATACCCATAAAATGTTTTTTTGGTATTCCATTTCTTCTTCTTTTTTTGCGATTGAAACTGGCTTTTTCTAATATTGATTTGAATTTTTAATTTTACATATACAAATATTTATTATTATATATAATAAAACAAAATCAATAAGACAAAAATAAAATTTGTCAGCGAAAATAGCCACATGAGCACAGGGAAGGGTGGGGGGGAAGAAAAAAGAAAAGAAGAGAATTGATTAGATACTGTTGATATTTTTTTTAGTTTTTCTTCACTAGGGTATTGTTTTAAAAAAAAAACAATTTAAAAATACCAAAATATCCCAACACATCTCAGCCCTTGAAATAATTTAAGATTTGATCCCGTTGCGCCACGTCACCCGGTGCACCAAGCTTTCGGTGTATCGCGTCACACCGGATCATAACCCAGACAATCTGGACCGTCCGATCAACCTGCAGATCTAGCCAATCACAGCCATACGATCGTTTCATCCAAGATCCAACAGCGTACAGTGTTCCGAGGTACCGGTGTACTATGTACGCGTTCACACCATAGCGTAATCTCGGACTCTCTCTCTCCTCTCGCCGGCGACGCCCTCTCTCTCAACCGATCTCCACTTTCCAGCCGTCTCCAGCCTCCGTACCACCACATAAAGGTTTCTCCTTTGCGGTAAAGAAAAAACCCAGTGGTTTTCATCGTTTTCTCCGCCTCATCTTGCCGGAAAAAGACCGCGATTGCCACCGGCCACCGAAGCTTCAAGTCGTCGATTCTCCCTCATCAGCCATCAACGGCCGTCAATACCACCACCAACAGAATCTGCGACCTCATATCTACCAGGATCGACCATCAGTTGGCCTGAAATCTCGCTGGAAAATTTCACCGCCGTCAACAGTAACCACGCGTGAGCCACACGCACCGCCAGTGGCATGTTCGTAATTTTTCAAGAAATCCGAGGGTATTTCAGTTTTTTATCTATACTGTGGCACTCAGGTAATTTTTTTTAGATTTCTAACATTTTTTTTATTTTGTATATAAATTTTCTTGCATGTTGTAAAACCAAAAAATAAAACAAAAAAAAGGGATAACAACGCAGGTCCAACACCCATCCTATTATGTTATCGTTCGTGGGTCCAAAGCCCAACTTTCAAATATAGTTATACCCATTTCTCAACGATATCAAAATATTTTTTTTTATAAACAAATATTGTTTGTCGACACGTCTCTTTTTATAGAAAATGACTGATGTCAAAAAAAAAAGTTTAAATACTAAACAAATATGGATTATGTCCATAATTTTGTTTTTTTGGTAACTCAGACGTAAATCTCCTTTTTAGGGTTAAACGTCGATATTTTAGACAAGTCTCCTATTTTTAGGGACCGACGTTAACTATTTAAAAAAAAAATTGCAAATAAGCTCAAAATATAATAGCATTTGAATCAAATATAAAAACACACAAGTAAGGGTAACCTTTCTCTTCAAATGATGTTTTAAGGGTGTTGTCTACCTTCCCTTAATCATAACTAACCCAGTACCTGAATCTCTGGAACCAGTGTCTAATTTGGGATTTCTAGTTCCCTCATATTACTAGATGGCGTCTCCAATAAAATCTTCATTTCCCCCAATATTAAAAACAAAATCTTTTTGTTGAATATAGCAAAAAGAGGAGTCGTCGCCCGACGTCGTGTATCGACAGAATGGGGACTAGGGTTGACCCAACTGCTTGTGTGTGCTTTTCATTTGTTTTCTTTATTGCTATTTTTTTTAGCATTTATTTTATTTTCTCTATTTATTTTATGCAATATTTGTTGTAAATCATTTTAATATCTTAGATTGCACATGCATGCATGTTATTTATTTGTGTATTCACACACTTCACGGTGAACCCATAAAAGCTCTGGACCCGAGCTCGTCCTTTTTAAGATTAGAAAAGAAAGATTCAGGTGGCAAGTGTGACTTATGTCCACTGATGCTCATTTGGACTTTCGCTTGGATTGTAACTCACCCTATGTAACGGGTATTGTGGAATTTTCTTCCCATACTCATGTTGTATAAGGTTAAGAGGCCGACTACCCCATGAGTAATTCGAGCAATCTAAGAACCAAAGAAAATCTTTAAGATTAGAATAAACTGAGCCAAATCTTATGAGCTAGATCCTATCAATTAGGATATACCTTTTAGGACACAAAAAAATATCAATGCATTAACATACATGTTCATATACATTTCATATTCTCATTAAATCTCCACTGATCCTTACAGGAAGTGTGAGATGGAAAAATCCATTACTACTGAGGAATTTTTGACCAGATCAGAATTGAACCAACACGATGAAGGGGATTGTTTGCCATCAAAGTTTGAGTCTCAATTGCCAAAGCATGTTAAATTAGATGACAGGCCACTTGGTACAGGACAGTTGCTAGATTGTTGGGAAAAGTTATCCTCTCATGATCAAATTGATTTTCAGAAACAATATGGGGATTTATCACATTTACTGAAAATTAAGGTCCAGCATGCTTGTTTTCAAGCCATGATAGGGTTTTGGGATCCAAAATATTGGTGCTTCACTTTTGATATCGTGGATATAACTCCTACTATTGAGGAGTATGATTCCCTGTTAGATTGTCCCAAGTCAGAAAAGGTGTACTTTTACACACATACAGAGCATGCACCTTCTAATTTCGCTTGGATTGCTCAAATAAACTGTCAACAAGCAAAATCACAGGCGACTAAACGAGGAAATAACCAGGGGTGGTTTTGGAATATACTAGAAGCCATATTCAACAGGAGACTACACGATGAAAGCAACGAAATTCGACTGAGAATTTTGGCCTTAGGCATATATGGTTTGGTTCTTTTCCCATCTGCCGAGGGAATGATCGATTTTGAGGCTGTTAATGTTTTTAAAAGTGTGGTGACCCTTAAAATCAACCCTACTGCATCAATATTGGCAGAAACCTTCTCATCCTTGAATTATTGTAAAAAAGCTGGAAGGGGTCGTTTAAGATGTTGTTTGCAGTTGTTATTTGTCTGGACTGTGAGTCATATGATTGAGGGGAAGATTTCAGGTTTGATTGGTACCCCATGGCATCTTTATTTGAAGCTGGAGAATTTTGCTAAAAAACATTTGCATGAAGTAGGAAGATCCACATGGGAATCAATGTTTCGAAGTTTAAGTAAATCTTAGTTTCATTGGAGGAGTCGATACTCTTACTTCAAATCTTATCTGGCATACTGTGGTGAGTACCCATCGGTTCCGTTGATAGGAGCCCGCTGCTGTATTAGTTATTGTCCCAACATGGTTTTGTGACAGTTTGGATTTGAGCAGTTTATTCCAAGGACTACCGAACTGGCAACATTTCATGAAGATTTCAAGACCTCGAAGAAATTATTAGAGTCAGTGAAGAAGGCATGGAAACATCCTAGTAGGGTTACTTCTGCTAAGAGAGTAGAAGGAAAAACAACTAAAGGGTATCCGATATGGCAAAAGACGAGAGGAAAAGGGTACAAAGTTCCTCCTTTTGAAGGGCCACCCAGGTCTTGGATTCAGTCTGGTGAAGACATATACGAAGAAGTCCGCGCCCAACAAGAATCTTATAACCTTAGTTTGAATGCTGAAGTGGAAGAGTTAGGGGCTAAAAGAATAAGGTTAGAATCTAATCTAATCACTAAAGAAAAAGCTTTGGCTATCACAAAACAAGAAAAGGATGATTTGTCAGCTCAACTACAACATCAGCAACTACAAGAAAAATATGTACTTTTGACAAAGGAGAAGGAAAGGCAAGATGTTAGCATGAAGAGATAGGTTGGAAGAGCATCAAAAGCTGAGAAAATGGTATTGAAGTTGGAAGAGACAAATGAATCACTCCAGGAGCAATGCCGAAGTCAAGATATAATAATTGCCAATTTAGATGAGCGGGTGGATCATTTGCTTTCTACTGAGCAAACCTTATCATCAGAAAAAGAAAATGCAGAAAGAAAAGCAGAATGTTGGGCTTCTGAAGCTATGCACTATCATGTACAAGCAGATGATGCCAAGAATTATGCTTTAGGATTAAAAGGCATAGCCCAACAAATAGCAGATGGTGAGCCAATGACTAGAAATGAATTCCATCGGTTTTTTGGGTTGATTAGAGATGGAATTAATGAGATCTCAGCATATGATGGTCCAAGGCTTTGGAAAGATTGAGTTTGTTGTGATTGTAATATTGTAAAATAATGAAAGAGAATTTCATGAGAAATGCTTATTTTGATTCTGATTTATGGCATCGAATTTCTCCCCTAAATCAGTTCAAGTCCCTGTAGGTTTGGAGTCCTCAGTGAGAACTGTTTTTAAGAGAATCTGATCTGGTTTGTTCCTCGTCATAAGTTGAAAGGAAAATTTGAAACAAATAACAATCATGCATACACCATATGACATTTTGCATCCATTTGTGCATTTCATTTAGTTTACTTGCATTCATTCAGGTTGAAATATAGGACTCCCAAGAGGCCATAAAATTCATTACACTCGACTACGAAGGAAGATAATGGAGAACAAAGAAAGGGCCCACCTAGAGACTCATTATCAAAGAGAGTTGGAGAACATGAAAAATGATATAGCACGACTTACAAGTCTACTCGAGCAAGCCCTAGTATCCATGTCTGGGGAAGATACCTCTACTCAACCGGCAGTTGCAACTCCATCTGTATCTATGCCAGCAGCTCCTTTTGTATTCACATCTCAAAATTTAGGGGTTAATCCCTCTTCATTTGAACAACAGTTCACTACTAATGTTCCACCAGCACAAGTGCCAGTTACTGTAGACCTGGCAACTGATGACCCACAAAGGATGAAATTCTCTAAAAATATCAATTATGATAAGTTGACCGCTCTAGAAGAAAGATTGAAGGCAGTCGAAGGGGCAGACTTATATCATCCTGTTTATGCTGCAGAAATGTGTTTAGTTCCAAATGTAGTTGTACCCAAAAAATTTAGGGTACCAGAATTCATCAAGTATACTGGAACTGAATGCCCAGTCACTCATCTTAAATCTTACTGCAATAAGATGGCAGAAGTAGTGAATGATGAGAAACTTCTCATCCATTTCTTTCAAGACAATCTTTCTAGAATGACATTAAGCTGGTATACAAGGTTGGCTAATACTAAGATCAGAAAGTGGAAAGATTTGGTAAAAGCCTTTGTGGAGCAGTATAAATTCAACATGGAGGTAGCCCCAGATAGGTCAAGCTTGTTAGTCATAGAGAAGGGCAGCAAAGAGACTATAAAAGAATACGCTTTGAGATGGCGTGAAAAAGCATCTCATGTGCAACCCTCTTTGTTAGAAAAAGAAATGGTCACTCTGTTTTCTAACATTTTTAAATCTCCCTACTTTGAACACCTGGTGGGTAGTTCAGCTCAACATTTCTATGATGCTGTAACTATCGCTGAGAGAATAGAACAAGCAATAAGAATGGGGAGAATGTCAGAGCCTACTGAGAACAAAGGCTTTACTAGGAAAAAGAAGGATTCCGATGTGAAAAACGTGGAAGGAGTGTATAAGGGTAAGAAAACAAACTACCACCATTATAACTTCCAAATACCTACCCAACAAGTTGCAAGTGTAAACTTCACTAAACCTTTCCCTACCAACCAACAAAACCAACCATATGACCAACAAAGTAACCAGATCGATAATCCTCTAAGAAGGAATTTTTAAAGAATCCAAGAACAATTGCCACCATTACCACTTCCTTTGGGAGAAATGTACTCAAAGTTGTTAAGTATTGGGAAAGTAGCCCATGTTCCCTTAACCCCACTGCAACCTCCATACCCAAATTGGTATAAGCCAGATCTGAAATGTGAGTATCATGCTGGCGTTGCTTGGCATAACATTGAAAGCTGTAATGCATTTAAAAACAAGCTTCTGCAATTGATAAAAGCTAGATGGATAACTTTTGATGATGCACCGAATGTGAAGTCCAACCCTTTGCCCAATCATGCTGCAAGCAGTGGAGGAGTGAATGCTGTAGGAGTGGAGGTTAAGAAGGAAAGGGTTTTAAAGGTTTCCATGGAAAGACTGTATGGTATGTTGGTACAGTCTGGATATTTATCTGAGTTTGAACCATTGATGGATGGAAATAACTACTGTAAGTTTCATAGCAAGGTGGGACATCACATTGATGATTGTGAAGAATTTCACCAATAAGTGAAAAGGATGCTGACTTTCAGCATATTAAGGATAGGGAGTGAAGAAGAGAGGAGTGAAGTTGGGATGATAGGCCGCTAAGAGACAAAAATTGAAGTTTGTAGACTCCAACCAACTGTGGGTGGTCCACCAAAACTAATCCTGACCAAGCCTATATGCACAAACAATGAAAGTTATGGCTCAATGCCTTACAATTATGGGTATTCTTTCAACATTAAAAACCCTACTCCTATCTTTCACCCTGAAAATTAGTGGTTTAACTCGAAAGTGGTCGGTGTTTTAACACCAGAAGAATTAGAGAGGCAGAGGAAAGCTAAAGGAAAAGAGATAGTTGATGCTTTTAAAGGTATGGAAGTGAAAAAACCTATAAGTGAAGACGAGTCTAATGAATTTCTGAAGTTGATGAAGCATAGTGAGTATAGCGTGGTAGATCAGTTGAAGAAAACTCCTGCTAGAATCTCTTTAATGTCACTTATTTTGAGTTCTAAGTTACACCGTAAAAGCATTGAAAAAGGTGTGTTGAATGAAGCATATGTGCCACAGGGATATTACTTAAGATACAATGGAACATTTGGTGGAAGAAATTCAAGCCTCCAATTACTTATACTTCACAGAAGATGAGCTAGGCCTGGAAGGGACTGGGCATAACAAGCCTTTGTACATCACCATGAAATGTAAGGACTGTTTGATCGGCAAAGTGCTTATGGATAATGGTTCAGCGTTGAATGTGCTGCTAAGGCATATATTAGATAAGATGCCAATTGATGCTACTTACATGAGACCAAGCATGATGACAGCTAGAGCGTATGATGGTTCCCCTAGATAGGTGATAGGGACCATTGACATTGAATTGTTTATAGGGCCTCAGATGTTTTTGATAACCTTACAAGTGATGGATATCCATCCTTCGTATAGCATGTTATTGGGAAGGCCATGGATACACGCCGCTGGGGCTGTGGCTATGGCATCATCTCTACACCAATGTTTGAAGTACATTATCAATGGTACTCTAGTGAAAGTTAAGGCAGAAGAAACCTTGTCCATGATAAGGAATGTGTCGGTCCCTTATATTAAAGCAGAAGATTGCAAATATGGAAATCTCCATGCCTTCGAGGTTGTGAACACTGAATGGGTACCAGAGAATACGGTGTTAAGAAGACCAATGATTTCTGATACTGCTAGAATGATAGCTAAATGCTTTTTGAAACATGGGCAACCATTCCAGAATGATCTAGTTGCTGGAAATCTTAAGAGAGTCAATATAATAAAAATTAAGGTTACTGATCAGAGGTTCGGGCTTGGCTTTAAGCCTAAGAAAGATGATTACCAGAGAGCTGCTAGGATTAAACGAGAAAGAAGGTTGGCCAGAATGGAAGGAAGAAAGCCAGAAGAAGAAGACATTATAATCCCACCCATCCATGTTTCTTTCCTAAAGTTAGCATATGTGATGAAACCTGAAAACATGATGGAAGTCTTGGGACAGAAACTTGCTTTCATGGATATCAACAATGTAGAGGAAGGTGAAGGTAAAGGCTGGAATTTTGATGACGAGCCAAAAATAGCAAAAGAAGATGAATTGTTACCTCAGTTAACTGTCCACTCCCTAGAAGAGGCTCCAACCAACGCCTTTGTGCGAAAGCTTTTGGTTGATGAAGTGTTCCATAATTGGGAGATTGAAGAAGCCCCACTTGTTTTCAAGAAGTAATGAATAAGCGTCTGCTTATATTTGCTTTTATGTGCTTTGCTTTGTAGTTTGCTTTGTGTTTTTGTACCTAGTTGGCCATCTTGGATCAAGATGTCAACATAAGGTCTTTTCATAATTATTGAGTCAACTTTTAAAATATTATTGAGATCCTGCATTTTCTTCAACAATTGTTATCTTCTTTTGTTTTGTTTGGCTACAAGATACGCATTTATACTAAAAACACCTTCCGCTTTCAGGAATTCTGAAAGCGAATCCTCCATAAATCCACAAACATATTGCATTGAAAATGAATGGCCAAACTTTGATAAGGATGTGATTGCAAATGGATGAAGAGGAATGGAATGAAGATTAAATATGAAAGAGTTTACTAGACAGGAATTAGAACAGTCTGAGTATGCTTGGAAAACCTGCAAAAGAAGAATTAGAGGTGATAAATGTAGGCATCGAGCAAGATAAAAGAGAGCTAAAGATTGGAACTTTGATTACTACAGAAGAAAGATACAGTTTAACCTCACTACTACAAGAGTATATGGATGTGTTTGCCTGGTCTTATGCAGCTATGCCTGGTTTAGACATTGATATTGTAGTACATAGGGTACCTTTGATAGAAGGATGTAAACCTGTTAAGCAGAAATTAAGAAGAACTCACCCGGATATTCTACTCAAGGTTAAGGCAGAGATAAAGAAGCAGTGGGATGCTGGTTTTCTAGAAGTCATTAAATACCCTCAATGGGTATCCAACATAGTGGTGGTACCAAAGAAGGATGACAAAATCAGAGTATGTGTGGACTTCAGGGATCTAAACAAAGCTAGTCCAAAGGATAATTTCCCTTTGCCTCACATAAACATCTTGGTAGACAATGCTGCTAGAAGCTCAACTTATTCCTTCATGGACGGATTCTCTGGGTATAACCAGATTAAAATGGCTGAAGAAGATAAAGAGAAGACCATTTTTTTCTCACCATGGGGAATATTTTGCTACAAAGTGATGCTATTCGGGTTAAAGAATGCTGGAGCCACATATCAAAGGGAAATGGTGACACTTTTTCATGATATGATACACAAAGAGATTGAAGTGTATGTGGATGACATGATTGCCAAGTCTACGAATGAAGAAGATCACATTCAAATTCTAAGAAAATTATTTGATAGACTAAGGAAGTATCAGTTGAAATTGAATCCGACAAAATGCTCATTTGGTGTGAAGTCTGGAAAGTTGCTAGGGTTTGTGATAAGCAATAAAGGAATAGAGGTCGATCCTGATAAAGTAAAGGCCATTCAGGCTATGACAGCTCCTAAAACCGAAAAAGAAGTAAAAGGTTTCTTGGGACGTTTGAATTACATCACCAGATTCATATCTCAGTTAACAGCGACATGTGAGCCAATCTTCCGATTACTTCAAAAAAAGAATCCTGGTACTTGGGACAAAGATTGTCAAGAAGCTTTTGATAAAATAAAGCAATACTTATAGAATCCACCTTTGTTAGTGCCACCTGTGCCTGGAAGACCTTTGATCTTGAATTTGACAGTAATTGAGGAAGTAATGGGTTGTGTGTTGGGACAACATGATGAGTCTAGAAGGAAGGAGCAAGCTATCTATTATCTGAGTAAGAAGTTTATCGATTGTGAATCCAGATATACTATGATTGAGAAGCTATGTTGTGCTCTTGTATGGAGCACAAAACGTCTTCGACAATATATGTTGTATTATACCACCTGGTTGATCTAAATAATGGATCCTCTTAAATACATCTTTGAGAAACCTTACTTGTCAAGCCAAATAGCAAGATGGCAAGTGATGTTGGCCAAGTATGACATTGTATACAAGACAAGAAAATCCGTAAAAGTGTAATTGATGATCATTTGGCAGATAATGTTATCAAAGATTATGAGCCATTGAAATTTGACTTCTCGGATGAGGATGTGTTGATAGTAGAAGAAGACAAAGAGAAGAATGATTAGTGGATTATGTATTTTGATGGGGCAGTGAATGTATCTGGCAATGGAGCAGGGGTTGTGATAATCTCATCTAACCAGAAGCAATATCCCATCTCAATCAAACTACAATTTGAATGTACTAACAATACTACTGAATATGAGGCTTGTATCCTTGGTTTAGAAGTTGTTTTAGAGATGAAAATAAAGAAGCTTGATGTCTATGGGGATTTAATGTTAATAATCTGTCAAGTGAAAGGTGAATGGCAGACCAAAGAAGAAAAATTGATCCCAAATCAACAATATCTCTCAAAAACTGACTGAGGGCTTTGATGAGATAGATTTTAACCCATATGGAAGAGACAAAAACCAATTTGCTGATGCTTTGGCAACCTTAGCTTCTATGGCCAAAGTTGATTACGGAATCAGGGTACAACCAATCCACATTGAGATTAACAATTTTCCAGCTCATTGTTGTTCACTTGAAGGAGAAATAGATGGGAACCCATGGTTTTATGACATCAAGAGGTTTATCCAATATCAAGAATATCCCTTAGGGGCATCTAAAGCAGATATGAAGACCTTAAGAAGGTTAGCCATGGAATTTTACCTAGATGGAGAAATTCTATATAAAAGATCATTCAATGGAACTTTACTAAGATGTCTAGATGAAATCGAAGCTAAAGTAGAATTGCAAGAAATTCATGAAGGAATTTGTGCAACTCATGCAAGTGGGCACATGATGGCTAGACAAATGCAACGATCTAGGTACTTCTGGATGACCATGGAGAAAGATTGCATCGATTATGTCAGAAAATGCCATAAATGTCAAGTGTATAGTGATAAGATAAATGCACCTCCAGCTCCTCTGTTTAACATGACATCACCATGGCTATTTGCAATGTGGGGAATAGATGTGATGGGGCCAATTAACCTAAAGGCTAGCAATAGGCATCAATTTATCTTAATAGCCATTGATTACTTCATAAAGTGGGTGGAGGCCAGCTTTTATGCTCATGTAACTCAAAAAATGGTCAAGTGCTTCATTGAGAAAGATTTGATATGTCGGTATGGTTCACCTGAGAAGATAGTGACCGACAACGCCCAAAATTTTAATGGAAAAATAATCACAGAATTGTGTGTGAAGTGGAAAATTAAACATTCAAACTCGTCTCCTTACAGACCAAAGATGAATGGTGTTGTCGAAGCTACAAACAAGAATATCAGAGATTATCCAGAAGATGGTAGTCACTTATAAGGATTGGCATGAGATGCTTCCCTTTGCTCTACATGCATATCGAACAGTAGCTTTTATAAGGACATCCACTGGAGCTACACCTTACTCATTAGTATTTGGGATGGAGGTAGTGATTCCTTTGGAAGTGGAAATTCCCTCTTTGAGAGTACTAATAGAATCTGAACCAAAGAAGCTAAATGGGCTAAAGTAGATTATGAACATCTAACATGATAAGTGAAAGTCCATAGGTTGGCTGGCAATTTTCCATCACCAACCTGTACCAAAGAAGGATGGCCAAAGCATATGACCGAAAAGTTCAACTAAGAGAATTCAAAGATGGGATCTTGTACTACGAAAAATCTTGCTGTTAATTACCAGTGAAGCGAAGACCCGAAGCAAGTTAGGCATCCAAACTATGAAGCCCATATGTAGTGAAGAAAGCATTCCCGGAGGGGCTCTGTTTGTTAACTTTAGCGAATGGATGCGGAGATGATTTACCTAGGCCTGTGAACTCTGATTCCGTGAAAAAGTATTATGTATGATGTGTTTCATTACCAATCCAAAATCAATCAATTTGAAGTTTTGGCCAGGAAATTCTCTTTGCAATACCTCACCAAAAAAAACCCATGCATGATCTCAATGACTAACAATTTGATCTTTCACAACTTTTTTTACAGGAGAATCCATTCTTCTTAAATGAGGTTTTAAAAGAATTGATTTTCATTTTGTGTGATTTTCAATGCAATAAATCAAATGATTATTTGGCAATTAATGTTTAGAGTAAATTCCCTTGAAAAAGATGACTAAACAAGTCAAAAAAAAAATGCAATTGGAAAAACTATCACCCAAGTTTATGTCTTGGATCCATATTTTATCAGCATGAAATAATGGTTGGTAGTACATTAGTTTGTCATGGACTTGCAAAACGTGTGGTATCGGTACAAATTCAAAGCATTACGCTGGATGTGGCATAGCTTTACTGGTTTTAACTGATCTTTACTTGAAATGAGGAAAGGCCATCTTTGATATTCCTTTCACTTTCTTTAAAATTATCCTTTGCAGTCCCAATTTGAGCCGAGTCTATTTAAAGCCCTTTTCTTTCACAAGAACCTTAACTAAGAGATCACACCTACACTAGGGGGCAACAAGAGAAATATGAGTTATCAAAATTGGTTTTGAAGGCATGTGAGCTATAAAGAAAGCCTAACAACAAAAAATTCGAAATAAAATTCCCAAACATTGAAGAGAATTCCTAACAAAGATGGGAATAACAAAAAAAAAAAAAAACAGAAGTTCCTCATTTTGGAATATTTTAGCATCA